>NC_133658.1:686354740-686434280 GCF_037893015.1 Macrotis lagotis | reverse complement strand
TGGGGGCCAGCATCCAGGAGCATAAAAAATGGCATAATGACTAGAAAGGGGAAAAAAAGATTTGAGCACATGATGAGGGGAAGGGGAAGCCCTCTTGGTCACTCTCCTCACTAACATCACATCCTCTTAGGCATCCCAGTCCCAGACATCACCATGACACCCATACCATAATATCACTCTCATTCCATTTGGCTCTTTCTCCAGTGTATTTCATATAAAACCAGGGACAAAATGAAAAAACATGGAGAAAATACTAATGAAAGGATAATAGATGAATAGCACATGCAGAGATCCTAAGTCAAGACTAAGATGCCCCTTCTTTTTTAAGGATTGTATCTTATCTATTATTATCATCATCCATTATTTATCTATTATCTTATTTGCCATTATCTATTTATTCCTAGCAGAAGGAATAAATATGCTTATTGAACCATCTGAAATAGAATCAAGAATTTTAGCAAGCCTTTATAAGGACTTTGTGAGCAAATGTTCAGAAACCTATTTTCCAAAAGTAGAAGATTTAACCCTCCATGGAAATAAACACTGGACCAGGTGCACTCTATCTGAAGAAATCATAGCAGGCCTAAAAGTCAGAGAGTAGACCCCAAAGAAATAGGATGAAATCTACCTCTCTTCTCTGTTTTGGCTTGGTTTGATTTTTCTGGGGAATCAATGTCCAAGTAAGGACTCAAAGGATATTTACTGCAGACAGATGTTTGTTTTCATTTAGTTCATGGATTTTGAAGAGTGCAGAAAAGGTTCAAATGGCTAGCAAAGAAAAGTTGCAACACTGGTGAGTGGGGCTCAAGCCAATGAAACTTGCTATGTCTTCCCTGATATAAGAAGTCAGAATTCCTCTTAAATTTATTCCCTTCCTTAAGATTCAAGCCCAGATATGAAGCTATGCCCAAGCAAAAACTATGTCCAGCCCTAGGTGTTAAAATTTAGAGGGATACCACTTCTTATCCCAATAGCCAGTCATAAGCAATTTAGCTACCAGAATCATTGTAAAAACAGTCAAATCACCAAAAATTGTGTTCTTTTCCCCAAACTACTTGTCTAATATATAAGGGGCGATTTTCTGCTTAACTCTGTAAGAAGAACTTCTTTATTACTTAATTTCTTCTCTGTAAACCTTGACTATTTTCTTAAGATGGCGTAATCATAACATATCTCAAACTATATTATAAACTTGATAATCATCAAAACAATCTGGTACTGGCTAAGAAATAGAATAGTGGATAAGTAAAATAAATTGAATACAGAATTCATAGTAGTAAATAACCACAGCAATCTAGAGTTTTATTAAACCCCAAGATCCAAGTTTTTGTGACTACTCAGTATTTGACAAAGACTGTGGGAAAAATTGGAAAATAGCTTGACTGAAATTTAGGTATAGACCAACATCTCATGATGTAAAACAATATAAGGTCAAAATAGGTACATGATTTAAACAAAAAAATTGATACCACAAGCAAATTGGGGAATCATGGAATAGTTTTTCTGTCAGATTTAGGGATGAGGGAAGAATGTATATATAACCAGAGATAGAGAGAGCACTATGAAATGTAAAATGAATAATTTTGATTATATTAAATTAAAAGGATTTTACACAAACAAAATCAATGCAATCAAGCTTAGAAGGTAAGCAGAAATGGGGAGGGGGGGTTCACAGCAAATGTCTCTGAATTGGAAATTGAAAGAATATTCATCAATTGGGAAATGACTGAATAAGATGTGGCTTAATTATAATGAAATATGATTGTGCTATAAGAAATTACAGATGGGATACTTTCAGAAAAACATGAAAAGATTTATATGAATTGATGCAAAGTGAAGAGAATAAAACCAGAACATTGTACCTAATAATAGCAATATTGTACAATGATCAGCTATAAATGACATAATCATTCTCAGCAATACAATGAACTAAAACAATTCCAAAATATGCATGATTAAAAATGCTGCCCACATCCATTTAAAGAACTGATAGAATCTTAATGTAGATTGAAGCATAATTTTTTCACTTTATTTTTCCATGTTTTTTCTTTTTTCTTTCACAACATAATAATGTGAAAACATGTTTTGTGTAACTATAATGTATAACCTATATCAAATGGCTTGTCAATTTAGGGAGCAGGAAGGGGAGGGACGGAATTTGGGACTCAATTTAAAAAAAATAAATGTTAAAAATTGTTTATGCATGTAATTGGGAAAAATTAAATATATTTTTAAATATCTTTTTAAAAGACTTTTCTTCACTCCTAATTTAGAAGCAATTTTTTTTTTAATTCCAAGTATAGGGGACAGGGGGAGGGGAGGGGGGGATGTGGGTGGTAGAGGAGATGATAGATTATAGGAGAAGATAGTCAGATATAATACATTTTACTTTTTTACTTTTTGCAAGGTGGTAGCATTGGGTGGGACCATGGGGTCGGGTGGTTGCCGGGTCTCTGGGGTAGGCTGTAGGCTTGGAGCCTCTTGGCCCCAGGACCAGTGCTCTTTCCACTGTGCCACTCAGCTGCCCCACAGCACATTTTTGAAGAGGGACAAAGTGAAAGGAGAGAGAAAACATAATAGATGGTAGTGGGGAGGAATGGATGGAAGAAATTACAATCAGCAACAGCAACTGTAGAAAAATATGGAAGTAACTTCTATGATGGACTTATGATAAAGAATGTGATATACCCGAAACAGAGCTGATGGTATCAGAACACAAACTGAAACAATTTTTTCCTCTTTCTTTTACTTTATTTCTCATGTGGTTTTATATTTTTGTAGGGGAGGAGGTATTGTGTTTACTCTTAATCAAGAATATTTTAGTAATGTTTAAATAAATTAAAGAAAAATTATTAAAAATTCCAAGTATACACAAATTTCCCAGTAGTTTTTTGGCAACAATTATCTCAGGATGGACAGCATGCTCAGTTTACATACTAATAATTATTCTATGAATGACCTTGAAAAAAAGCTACTATTAGCTTAATTATGTTGTCCTTGGCTAATTATATCCCACCCCCCATCCACATAAGAGTCCTCAAAAGTCTAAGGGCACTCAGACTGTTGAGTACATACCAATGTCTAACTAGAAAAGAGTATCTGTGAACTCTAAGTGGATTCTAGCCAATCAGTGCTTGAAACCATTATAGTCAAATAAAAAACTCACATTGACTTATAAGCAACATAGGAAGTTATGGCTTTTTTAAATGTATTTATAAGGCAGTTCAGCATCACATTAACTTTGCAGATGATGCTGCAGTGTGTGAGATCACTGCTGCTTAACTATCCCAGATGTAGGGGCAGGTGATGCATGAAGTTCATCACAAATCTAGGAGGACCTTTGAAGACCATCAGTCATTTCAACACCCTTCTTCACTAGCTTGATACCTGTGCTATGATCCAGTATTATACTTTCCCCTGTATCTGGAACTATTTTTCACAACCCCAAAATTCTTGCTCATCTTGTGCAATTCATATCCATATACATCCATAAATCTTCAATGAGACGTATCTATTATTATAGAGACTTTCTTCCTGATTGTTTTCCTATTTTTGTAGATATTAACATAGTAGTCATGCTTCTATCCATTATTCTTCACTTTTCTTATATGATTAGATCACCTCCCTTTTTGGTCCTGCAAGTCTTTGATGATGTCTTTATTTATCACAAGAAAGTCATGATGGGTAATATGTTCAAGTTTACTTATAGCCATCATTGATTTTTGGGTCAAATGAGATAATATTTATAAAGCAATTAATTCAACATCTAAGGCATTGTGTAGTATAAAGTAGATGCTTAATAAATTTTTATTTCCTTCCCATTGGGGCAGTCAGCCAAAATTGTGATTCTTCTGAGACTCCAAAAATAATTTTGACATTGGATAAAACAGTTCCTGGATCCAAATCCTACCTCTGACCCAGAGTGGAGAAATGAAGTGTCTAGAACATGAACAACAAGACAGTGACCCTGGACTGTAGAGGATAGATAGATACATAGATAGATAGATGATAGATAGATAGATAGATAGATAGATAGATAGATAGATAGATAGATGAGAGATAGATAGTCCTTACACTTCCCTCCCTATCCCTTCCACTTTCCATATATATATATGTGTGTGTGTGTGTGTGTGTGTGTGTGTGTGTGTGTGTCCTATATAAATAAATTTATATATATTTATATATATATATATATCATATATTATTATACCAAAAATGTCCTACATGCGTTATTATATATCCTATATATACATGTATACAAAAATATGTGAAGGATGGAGGAAGCAAGGAGGGAAGTGTAGGGTATAAGATTACTATTATTCATCAAAAAAGACCAATGAGGGGCGGCTACATGGCGCAGTAGATAAAGCACCGGCCCTGGAGTCAGGAGTACCTGGGTTCAAGTCTGGTCTCAGACACTTAATAATTACCTAGCTGTGTGGCCTTGGGCAAGCCACTTAGCCCCATTTTCCTTGCAAAAACCTAAAAAAAAAAGGACCAATGATATCATAGGGTAATGTCTTGATTTGTGTATGAATTGGATTTAAATGAGGCAGTTGTACAAAGTCTGCAGTTTCATTATTTTCCAGAGTCATCAGAGTCCAGTCAAAAGACAAAAGTCAAGGAGTTCAATGATGATCTGGGATGCAGCAAATGATCCTTTATGTCTTCTATGTCTGACCAAGTGCTAAACACTCCACAGCACCTTCTTCAGCCACCCTCATGATCATTAGAACAAATTGCTCTCAACTGTCCATTAAAGTGGGAAATCTTCATATTCTTCTAGCTCACCAATGGGTTTGTCCTCACCTGTCATTTGTCCTCCACCTGATAGAGTCCATTTGCTGAGCCATTACTACCAGGATGGGGCTGCTGCATGTGTTACAGCTTCTAAAAGGAAGCAGCAAGCCCTCTCACCAAAGATGCTAGCCCTCCCTGAAAATCTCATATACGTTCAAGAAAATTATAAAGGTAGGAAAGGGGGCAAGTTATACAGGGCTTTAACACAATTAGATAATAAAGTAGTAAAGGAATCAGGAATATAGATAATTTGGGATATTATTTGGGTATGAATAGGGTCAAGGAAGCAAACTTTTTTATCTGATCAACATCAATCAACTTTCCAGCAAAGAGATGTAAATGGTATAGTAAAAAGAAAGGACTTAGATTTACAAGCAATGGGCTCAAATCCAAGTTCTGCTGCATTCCTGTATGAAAGCAAGTAAATCACTTCATTACTCTAAATATTAATTCCTCATCTATTAGAAACAATATTTGTGCTCCATTATTTTCTCTTAGTAAAAATGCCTTGTAAACTTTAAATGGCTATGTAAGTATGAGCCATTATAAACAGTAATAGTAGTAGTTTGGAGACATCAAGAAGATTCAATATCCCCTTGTTTTCACAAATGTGAAAACATATGTGTGTACATGTGTATATGTGCATGAATAACTATAGATACATATTAGATAGATAGATAATGTCTTGTGCATTGGTTATTAATAATCACTAAAATTGCCAAAGGAAAAGAAATGAGGGAGCATCAACTTGAGAATCTTCCTGTTGCTTCAGATGAATGTGAGCATTTACAAAACATTATTAATCATTGGATTAAGCAGCAGCAATTGGTACCTACATGTCCCACAGTTTCCCAGAAAGTATCCTTGCATATTCCCTTCAGAGTAATATTGGGCCATCACACTGAATGAAGCTCATAACTTCAGTTTGCTAGCATTTCTGGAGACATTCTTAGGGGCAATGGAATCATGGTTCCAAATAAATACTACACAAAGAACTTTTATTAATAGTAATGGCATGTGAGGGTTAGAGTAAGGATGCCTAAAAGGACAATTGCTACACAGCAGTTGGCCCTTAAAATTGTACATCATTCATAGATATTCAAAGAGCATGAAAAAAGAATGTGTATCCACTTTGTATAGTAGTCAGTATGTCCAGCTGTGTTAGCATATTCTGGGGTGAGCATAACCATTGTTCTTTCCTTTTCCCCTTCAGGTAAGGTTTTGTGCACACCAATGAGGTCAGCTGTACCTACCAAAAAATACATGACTGAAAGAAGAGACTATTTAAAATTCTACTTCTTTTGGGGGCTAGACCAAATGGGAATTTCAGGATTTTTCATCATATTTCTAGTGTGCTAAATGCAACATCCTCAGGTCAATAATATAATAGGAAAATGCTTGTGACAATATTAAATTTATATTAGATGAGTTAAGAACCATTTCATTTACTTGCTTAAAGAATTATGATGGCGGCAGCTAGGAGGCACAGTGGATAGAGCACCAGCCCTGGAGTCAGGAGTACCTGAGTTCAAATCCAGCCTCAGACACTTAATAATTACCTAGCTGTGTGGCCTTGGGAAAGCCACTTAACCCCATTGCCTTGCAAAAATCTAAAAAAAAAAAGAAGCGATTATTATGTAGCTATTTGGGAAATTTGACATACACAAATAATATGGGACTTGTGCAGCATGAACTTCCCACCAACATAGGTAATAAACTTCTGACTTAGTAGATAAGTCCTAAGCAGTTGCCTGAAACACACAAAAATTAACTAAAGTCAAATTAAAGTAACATATCCAATGAGGTATTTGAGCCAAGGTCTTCCTGATTATCTTCAGCATACTACCCACTACTGCTGGTTCTATACCCTGACAGGTATAGAAAAATTGTCATATGGCTACCATGAATGTGATTTTTTTTTAATGTGTGAAAAGAACAAACAAAAAAACCAAAGAACTTTTTTTTAAAATTAAGACAAATTTAAACAATTCAAAATCCAAAAATATAACATGAAATTTTTTTCATGTAGGCTCCTTTTCAAAGCTTCTTTTACTATTTTCTTCTTTTCTAATATAATCATTGAATTTTTGGACTTTTCAAAGACTCATTCTGGAGGAAAAGGAATAATAAAATATGCTTGCCAGGGGTTGCATTTTCTAGTTAATATTGATTATAAACTAAAAAACCAAAATGAAATACTGTTTAGATATATTTTTAAAGACTTACTTTTCCCATTTTGAAAACACTTTCAGGAAAACTATTGATAATTCCCTATAGAATTGGAATTTGAAGGTTTTCAAGGACTTTCTATGACACAGAAGTGGAAAGGTCCTAACATTTCCCCTAGTAAAGTGACTCCAAAAAAAGTTGTATATTTCCATACAATTGACCAAGAGATGTTGCCTGAGAAGTTCCTCTATGTGATGGAAAGTTCACATGTTATCCAGTTCAAATTTTTCTAGAAAATTCTTTTTCTCTAGAAACTAGAAATGCTTAACCAAATAGGTCTTAAATGTCAGTTCTTTGGTTAGAAAGTCATGTCTCAAAGGGTACACTTCAGAGATCCATCCTTTGTATTCATTTAAGACAAACCTACAAAAGAAAATTGTCTAAATACTGATGATACCTATAAAAGCAAAGAAAGAATTTTAATATAACCCCACCAAATACAGTCATATATAGTGTGCTTATACATACATACACACAATGTGCATGTTGAGAGGTATATACATATATAGATCTATATCATTATCACCTTTTCCCGACAGATATTAAGTGCCTATGACAAGCCAGACACTAATTTGGTGATACAGAGAAAAAAAAATTAAACATTCACTCCCTTCAAGGAGCTTACTCAATAAAGACAGTATGTATATATTTTTTGTTATTCAGTTGTTTTCAGTTGTGTCTGTTATCTTGACCCTATCTGGAGTTTTCTTGGCAAAAATACTTTTTTTTCCATTTCCTTCTCCATCTCAGTTTACAAATGAGGAAACTAAGGCAAACAAAGTTAAGTAACTTGCTCAGAGTCACATACTTAATAAGTGTCTGAAGTCAAATTTGAAGTCAGGAAGATGAGTTTCTATTAGGCTCTATTAGGTCCATGTCTGATGAGGCAGATTTCAAAAGGTTGCTAGTAATTCTGATCTTAAAAGTATAGTTATTAAGCACATAAATGACTTGTGATAACACTACCAGTTAGAGTGGAAATGTTGAACTTAGAATTCCAGCCTTGTACTGGGAAAGGACATTTTCTCTTATCCCTTAACTTCAAGTCCCAAACAAAAGGTCACTAGAAAATGCAATGACAGGGGCAACAAGAGGTGTTTTTGAGAGGTAAGATTAAACTAGTCTGTCACTAACTCATGGTATTGCTTTAGGCAAGTATCTTTGCATAATGAGATGGTTGCATTAAATGATCTCCTCTTTTAAAAGGTTTTGATAGAGATGTGCCCAATTTGTCACCTATTATCAATGGTGAAAATGGAAAATGGAATTAAAGATTTTTGACTGATATCATTCCCCCATCATAACTCTTCCTTGTGTCTTCTGTTACTTTAGTTCACTTTATAGGCAGTTTTTCATGAGTGTATCTATACATGAAAACACAGAGAGGAGGATGAATACATACTATGATAATAATGCTATAAAATTATACTATAAAATACTATAAATAATACTATAAAAATTACATAGAAAAATAATACTATAATACTATAAAAGTTACATAGAAAAAACAAAGAGAGTTCATGCTGTGATTTGTTGCAAGGGAATTGAGATAAAGGTTGCCAGCCTTTTCAACCTTTTCTTCTCCAAAGAGACATCCTTGTGATTTGCATAGAGGAAAGGAGAAAGTGATTTTCTGAACCACAGTTTCACTGAGCTCTTTTCTCCATTTTAGAAATAGAGTACTGGGAATATTTGCTCCAACCAAGGAAAAAATGATAAAAGCTAAGAATCAGAATGGATCATAACTCAGACAAGAATTGAATTGTGGGAGTTAGAGGAAACACCTGAGAGGATAATTCAAATTCTAGATGTAACATTAATCTAGGCATGCATTACCTTCTCAGCCTTGCTGAGGGAAAGTAGCTCATAGCCATTGGCTAAAAGTGCTAAGAGAAAGAGTTGTATCCCTCACTGGGATGGAAACCCTTGCTAACCATAGCATCCTCTCAAGAATGATGGACTAGGGGAGGCTAGATGGTGCAGTGGATAAAGCAGCAGCCCTGGAGTCAGGAGTACCTGAGTTCAAATCCAGCCTCAGACACTTAATAATTACCTAGCTGTGTGGCCTTGGGCAAGCCACTTAACCCCATTGCCTTACAAAAATCAAATAAACAAACAGAAAGATGGACTAAGTATCAAGACATCATGATGATAGCACCTCAGGTGAACATTACAACTAAGGCCCAGATCTGGCTGAAAATGTTCCCCCCACCAAGCAACTAAATATTGCATTTCCAATAGATGATGGTGGTTGGCAAAAACTTGGCTGACAGAGCTGTGGCCCAGATCATGGAGAGACTTACTGACCACAGCATCCTCTAGTAAGTAGTAGACAAAGTTTTAAGTGACCCTAAGATAGCTTAATAGCCGAAGACAAGTAGAATTGGAAAGCTAATGCTGGATAGGGAATTGCTCTATGAGCAATAATCAGTGAGAAACAATGGAATGTGATAGTTGGCATGAAGAAGGTCCAATGGCATCATCAAAAAACATTAGCTGATCTGTTTCAAGAAAAGCATGAGTGGTCCCTCCAAACATGTGTATATGTCTCCCTATACATGCCCACTCTTAGTACATATATTTGAGGGAGTGAACTCCAGAATTATGAAAAGGAAATTCTATTGTTACTTTTGTTGTTATGATATTTCATTAAATACCATTACTTTGCGTTAAATAAGTCCTTTTGTTGGATAATGAGCTCATGAGTTATGGTTTAGAGAAGATTCTGACTTCCAATAATCTGACTAAAGTTTCATGGATAAAAGGGATTGGGGGGTCACTATGATTACAAATTTCAAGTATTGCCTTTTGTGTGTGTGGCATTTTATTTACTGAAAAGGGAGGAAATATATTCATTTGAAAGAAAAAAGATAGCCTGAGGAGAATCGGATCTAAGAATTGAAGATCTAAGAGAAAATAGTTCCTCAGATAAAAACACTGAGAGGACCTAATGAAAGTATCTCAGAGACCAAAAAAAAAAGCACTAACAAATGTTAGAGATGGCTACAACATATGCTTTCCAGCATCTAATTTGAAAATGGATATTTGTGGAACTTTGAGTTTTATTACTGGAAAATTCCAAGTCAAAGAATTGGTTATGAACTACAGGAAAATTATATTTTAACTTTATGTCATATATGACAGAAATATGAATTTTTGAATTTTTCAGCCTAAGTTAGAGATGGGAGACCACAAAACTCTTGCTCTATTAGATATCTAAAATATTTGGTCAAAGGTGCTAAATAGGCTTCAGTTGGAAGCATCAAAGGCTATAGAATGAGAAATGAAGTTCACTTGAGAAGTCAGGGAAAGAGAAGCTGACAAGTGAAAGAAGCCTGTGGAGCTAAGAGGTTGAGAGGACCTGAACCCAAGCTGATTAGAGAGAGGCTTTCTCTGGAGTCAGTGCATGTAGTTGATCTTATTGGAGGAAAGCTTTAAGGCTGGGAGCTGACTGGTGAAAACAGTATCCCATGCTGTTCAACAAGCTGACTAGTGGAAAATCTGCCTTGTTTGAAACCTTGAGAGGGAGGAAACCCCCTCAAAACTCTTCATTGTCTTTGTTGTCTTTTATGGTTTTAGAGGGGAAACCCTTCAAAAGCTATAGAAAACAAGACCTGAATAGCTTTGCAGATTCCAAAATTAAAGGGAATTGCTTTTCCCTGAGTGACTTGTTGCCTCAGTATCTAGTCAAGGGAACAGACTTGGGAAGTTCTTCAGATCTCAAAGTTTAGATTGATTTTAGCTAAAAAGAGCTTAAGTAATACTGTTCTTGCAAAGAAAAAAAAGCAGAGAAGCGACAGAAGACCAGAGAGGCTCAGAAGAGAGGAGCAAGTGATACATTGTACAGACTGCTTCTGAAAGGAACTGGCCAAAGCAAAATTCTCTATACATGTGTTTTGTTTCACTGCTAGATTTCTGGAAGTTTGTGCTTACTCTTTCCCCCACAGATATTGTATGACACAAGCTTATGAAAGAACTATTATATTTTTAATTATTTCTAATTTTGTCTTCTATTGAAGATATAGTATGTGTTAATAGAGAGGTATGTCACAAGTTATGGGTATATTATTATATTTTAATTAGTCCTAATTTTATCTTCTATTGAATAAATGTTATGTCTGACTATTCTTACTTTAACTTTCTTGATTAATTAATGTTTCATGATTAAAAGTTAATGGCATCATTCTGATCAATTGGTATAAATAAGAAACACACTAGTGGGGGCTCAGGAGATATAGTTGTGAATATAGACATGAATTTCCTAGCTACCCTTAGAGCCCAAAGAGTGGACTGTGGCATCATAACCACTCCTTCTAGGAAAGCACATCAACCAGCTAGCATTGATTCATGCATGTTGAACAAGTCAACCATAGTCCAAGAGAGAGACTGGTGAGAATTGAGAGAAGAGGTAGGAGGGAATCTAAGTCTTACCTTTTATAGTCATTCTGCACAAAGAACAATTCATGAACCATATGAGACTCAATAATGAATTCTATGTTAAATATACACATACAAATGTGTCTGTTCTATGTTTTATATATACATACACACAACTATGTGTCACTCCTCAAGTCTAGTGGACCCACACCATACTTCCCTGCTCCAGTTTCACCACTGTTGCCATCCAGAATTCCCTCACCTAATCTCCACTGCTGGACTAGGAGGATGGGCTCCTCAGCAGCATAATCCAAATGAAAAGTTGCAGTTTAATTCTTGGACTGAAATGAAGCCCAATTGGAAGGACACCAGTCACTAGGGTATTGTTAGTGCCTTGAAATGGCCATCAGGGATTGCTGATGCTGCAAATATCAGACCAAAGGCAGAAATTCTATTTGAATTACTAACATAACAGATGTTTGCTAGGATCTACCATGCAGTCTGCTTACACGGTTATGCTAATTTGGCAGCGTTTCTCTTCAAGTTAACTCCAAGTCATTAGAGCCCACAGCTAGTAGGTCCTTCTGTCTAACTAATAATTGCCTATTATTGATATTAATTAACATTTTTTGCACCTTCCCTCAGTTTTGACCTAGTATCTGTTGGTAGTCTAATCACAATGGCCTATTAAAAGTCAAAATACAAGGGCCTATAGCAGTCACGAGCCATTTATCAAAAAAGCAAACAAGGCCAATTAAACAGGCAGCCAGACAGTTGTCTTGATTTGCCGCTGACTGTTTCTTGATCACCATTATAAATTGCTAATAGGGCAGAAAGTGCTAAGCAGTGTGCATCTGCAGGGGGGCAGTTATTGCTCACTCCCCGCCTGGTGACAGGTGAGAGAGAGGCTAGTGATGGTCTTATTGATGTGAACTGCCCATCAGTTGGTAGTTATTGTTAAAGTTCATGATGCTACAGCTGATCCCTTCCTGCTGAGAGTCAATCAAATTAATTAGTGCTAGAAATTCTTCTTTATTATTTTAGAGCATGGATACAGAGGAAGTCCTGTAATTTGGATCCAAAGGCAAGGGGGAAAAAATCTTCATGTATTACAGGGTGGGAAAAAAAAGTCAGCTATTGCTTCTTCCATTATTTTATAATAAGGGCTGCGGCTAAAGGTTTTTATAGGCACAGATCAAGAGATCATAATAGAAGCATATTGACAGATTTTTTTCTGCAATACTCCAAGGGACTGGCTGTAGCAGGAAAATATATCAAAACCTTATCATCAGAGCTGAGATCTTCTGTGAAAAATCAATAAAGAGTTATACATGGTTTGAGTTTAAACAGTTCTCTGTAGTCATTTAAACATAGTGCATCTGTGCAGCCTTTTACCTCTGGAGACTGAGGTAGCCTAGCAACTGCAAGGCTTAAACCGATTAACTACAAATGAAGTACTGCACGCCTATCAAAGCAATTGTTCATGGTTGCCTTTGTTGCAGGGACTAAGCTAATTGAACATGATACAGTATGAAAATAATTAACACCCATGAGTTTGTTAATTGCCTGTTAGCATTACAACACAGTCTCTTGGTTTCTTTTTAACTTGCTCTTTTGCAGGTTCTTACTCCCTTAAAAGGGTGCAGGACCTATTTAACTGGCAATGAGATCTTACAGCATATTAACCCTTTTCAACTAAAAGTGAAGAGAAAGAAGTCAAAAAGCAAAACAAAACAAAAAACCAACGCACCATACCAATGAAGCACCTTGTTTGCTCTTGTCAGAGAAGCTTCTACTTTGTCGATGCCTTTTCCAAAGAGAAATTTGTCTTATACACACTGTACAAACTCTATTTGTTTGGGGATGGGGAGAGGGGCTGATTTATTTCAAGCAATTTAGTCATTATGAAGGCTTTTGCAAAAGATCTTTTGTGCTTCCCTTTATTACTCAGCTGTTCTGCCTTCTAGAGTAAGCGATAAATGTCTTTTAGGGTTGGAATATTAATTGAAGGCAGCATCTGGTCAGCAGCTGACCTGCTCCAGTTGTCTTGCTTTCACTGAGGAGTCAACAAAGAGATTTGGCTGGTTCTGTTTATCAGGCCCTTGTTTTCCCCTGGAAAGGATGTGCTAAATGAACCCCACTTTATCTCTGCCGGATGGATCTCCACTCCAATGCCAAAAAATCAATTGGGCAGCAAAATCCGTTAATCTACAGCAAATTTAACAGAAGGGATAATTTCAAATAGAAATTTTAATCATTGCCTTTTTGGAAAAGCACCCCCCCACCCTGAAATCTTTACTATAATTCTAGGACAATATAGGGCTAGAATCACAAGAATCATGCAAAGTCAATAGAATGATGTAGATAATGAGGAATTTGCTTTTTAAGGGGAAGTGGTGATTAGAGGCTTCAAAGAAAATAGAGAGAGTAGGCAAACATTAAGTAGTCAGAAGTGATTAACACTCTGGTGCCCTAGATACCCAGTCTACATTCAAGAGGACTTTCCTTCTATTGAAAGGAAACACCTTGCTGATGTCACAATTGTTTAATATAGCTTAGCTTAAGTGATCCTCAGTTTCTTAGCTGTTACTGTGTCATAGTTAATACTTGCAGGAAAGCCATTCCCTGGAGGACTACTTCTAGTGCCCAATTACAAGATCTATCATCAATCATAAGTATTATTTATTCAACAAAATGAATTGCTAATTAATAACTGATGAGCATTATGGCCTTGAAGACTGTAGTACTATTAATTATAGTTGGCAACTGGGAACCAGCCCGTGAAAGGGGCCTACCTGGCACATTTTCACAACAATTAGCACCGAACGATTTCCCGGCACATGTCTGTTAGGATCGCCAGGGAAAAGGTTTGTTTTTAGTCCTTCTCCTTTGGAAGGCTATGAAGCTTTCCAAACAGCAACCCTGCCTCATTTAAGGAATTAGCTGATCCAACAGAGATCTCTCTGAATGAGGCTCCTCCAATGCCTCATCACGTCGTCGTTGTCGAGGGATGGGAAGCAAAACGCCTGGCATGGGCCACCAAAAGGGAGATCTGGCACGAGGTCCTGCCTCCCGGGAGAGGGCCTGCCACAAGGCTCCATCCCAGCAATGTGGCGACAGTATGGCTGATGGAATGCTGCCCCTGCCTCTTGCCTGGAAGCTGATTATTGTTCATATTCTGCTCCAAGTGAGGTAGCACATGGAAGCAAAACATCAATTTACCAACACCCTGGGACCCACTGCCCTTAGCTATCTGCAGAAGAGTAGGAACTCACAGGATATTAGCTCAAGTACCTTTCTTCACCTATGGAAAGAATAGCTGAGAAAGGCCCCTGGTTGGGCACCATGAAAGGCAAATGAACACTTTTTATATAATGACTAGTACCTATGTAAAGCAAAATGCTTTGCATATATTATCTCATTTAATTTTCAAAAATAACCCTGGGAAGTGGCTACCATTATTATCATTGTTTTTATATATGAGAAAAATGAGGTACAGAGGTCAGATGATTCTCTCAGAGACACACAGCTAAGAAGGATTTGAACTCTGGTCTTTTTGAATCCAGGTCCAGCACCCTTCCTACTCCCCATAATAATTTTAAAGTTCATTGGGCCCTGAGATCTATGTCTCATTCCTCATTCCTTACCCATCTCTTTCATTTATGCTGAAAAACTGAAGCAACTATGTGGATAATTTCAACTAAAAAACATTTTATTTTGATTATATTATAATTCTAGATTCACTTTTTGTCCTAAATTGCTTCATACTCACCTCACTTGGTGTTTGTATCATTAAAGTAAATGCTTAAAAGCATTTATTAAGTTCCAACCAGGTCAAAAAGGCACCACAGAAGACAGAACAATAAATAAGTCAGAGCCTGCCTTCAAGGTGTTTACAGTCCAAATGGGGAGGAGTCATTTTCCAATCATTGTTTTTTAAAACACTCAATGTGATTTCATCAATGTAGGTGATACATATTGCAAAAAGTGTCTCAACTCTTGCAAAAACACAAATTAGATAGCCTTAGAAAGATGCCTGGAGAACCTAGAGGTTAAAGGACTATTCATGATAACCCAACAATTGCATATCAGAGGTTGGACTGGAACCAAACACTTGCTAATTCCAAGGCTAGCCCTCTATCCATTATACTATTTTGCTCTCTTCCAATTGCCATATTCCTAAATCTTCAAATATAGTGGAAATCTTGAAAAATTATCTAAGATCAGATCTATATTAACAAAGTGGAGAACTGAGATAATTATCTAGATAGTTCAAGCAAGGAAAATAATACAGTCTCTGACACATAAAGTACTATGGATAGAGTCCTGAATTTGGAGGAAAGAAAGTCTGAGTTCAAATCCAGACCCAGATACTTATTAAATGTGTGACCCCAGGCAAGTCACTTAACCACTCTTTGCCTCGGTTTCCTCATCTGCAGAATGGGGTTGGTTTGAGGCTGCAATGAAATAATAGTTGTAAAGTGCTTAGCTAGGGCTTGGCATGTAATAGTGCTATATAAATGTCTATGTGATCCCATTCATATTACTTTACCTGTTTTTTCCTCATTTTTCACATCTGTAAAATGAGGATAATAATAATAAAAACCTACCTTTCAGTGTTGTTGCAGAGGTAAAATGAGATAACATATATAAGGTGCTTTGTAAATGTTAAAGTACCATATCAATGCTAACCATTGTCTTTATTCTATTATTAAGTGATATTCAGTTATCTAAATAATGTCATCAGTCTAGAAAGCAAATTTAGATGAATCAGGTCTCAAATTGAATAGGGAAGGAGGGTGTGTGAATTGTCTGGTTTGTGTATCTGCATTGATTTAATTAGGTGTACAGTTGATACCTCTTCTATTTATGCTAAGCATAAGAGTAATTTTCAGATTATCTCCAGCAAAATATTTTTTTAATTTTTAAGTAGAAATTATCCAGGCAATTGTCTTAATCTATACTTTATTTTTCCAGGGTAGACCTGGCACCTGCCTGTTGGGTACATTCAGCCTGCACAGAAAAGAAAATAAATAAATAACAGGTGCACTGCCCCTCCAGATGGCACGATTATGATGGGTGTAGTTTATTTTTAGCCTTACAAAATCAAGAATTATAAAGACTGGTAGAGGGAGCTGAATGTTTGTGAAACTGCTCATCAAGGCAAAGTCTTCCCCTGAGTCGTTCCTGCTTTTCTATTCTTATAAAGACATAAACTCAAAAGTGGCTATAATTGAGTAGGGTTTTGTCAACTTGCCAGTTGGCAAGATGCTGTTCTCCTAGAAGACAAAGACTATCTCTTTTATTGGCTTCTCCACAGTCTACCAGTATAGGCATTTAATGAATGGTCATTGATGAGACTAAAAGCTCTTTTAGGGCAGGCACTGACTTGGGCTAGAGGTGGCAAGCAGATAGGGGGGGGTTGTATCTCCAACATTTAGTCAAGTTCCTTGAATATGCTAGACTTTCAACAAAAACTTACTGTATTAAGTTGAAAGATCATTGAACTATAAGTCTGACAACTTATAGTCTTGGTTCTTTCATTTTTAAAGTCATGTGGTTTGAGGTAAATCATTTCACCATGTGGAAACTTGGTTTCCTCATCTATAAAATGGAAATGATAATTATGAGTTAGGATCTGCCTATCATGGTCATTGTGTATATCAAATTAGATATTACATGGACAAGCACTTAGAAAAATCATGATTTTTAAAGATTTTAAAGATTATTTTGCATTTATTCTTTAAATGCCTACATATCTAATCAGACTCTGATTTTGTGAACAGAAGCAGCCTTTTCTGTGAAACTTCCTAGATGAATCCCTCATTTCTATTACCTTAAAAACAAGACAGAGATATTGACAAACAAAAATTGACTAACAAGTTATGCCATCAAATTCCACCCTTTCAGGAGACCCATTGCACCCTAGATCATGAGATTCAGAGTTTGAAGGTGTTGAGTCCCTGTTTAGACTCCTTTATCCTTTCCCAGGCAAGCATTGAAGGGGTGGGAGACAAGGAAAACAAGTTTCTCCCTATACATCAAGGTCTCCAAGGTCTCCAAGGTCTCCAAGGTCTCCAAGGTCTCCAAGGTCTCCAAGGTCTCCAAGGTCTCCAAGGTCTCCAAGGTCTCCAAGGTCTCCAAGGTCTCTGTTTATTGAACCAAATACCAGTGCTTAAATACCTCCCCAGTTTCTAATCCACTCCCACTCCCATGGCACTCAGTAAAATAAGGCTCTGGTGCTCAAGGACACCAGGTGAAGATAATTTACAGTGCTCCCATACACAACAGTCCCTAACAGGAAGGAGGAAATTGAGGCTCAAGGAGAGGTCATGACTAGCTTGAAGTGGTACAGTAAGTCAGTGACATACCCTAACTACAAAACCACATCTTATGGCTTGAAATCCAGTGTTCTTTCCAATATGCTACACTTCACTCACCAATTAGAAGATTGCTTCTCTAAGTGTGTGCAGACATTCTAAAAGCCAGCTTCCCAAAAGTCAATGAGAATTTCTTGGAGCCTATACTATTCCACAGGCAAAGATTAAAGTCTTCCTTTATTTTTATTTTGAACTCTTAATAAGAAATATGCCTAATTCAGGAACTCATCTAAAAACCAGGAAACACTACTTTTATTAAGTGACTCTATACACAGGTAGAATAGAGCTGAGATAACCCATTAATAACCCATGATAGGATAATTGTCTAATCACTTCATTTCTCAAATATCTTGGCTAATACAGCCTCATGTTCTCCCCTGCAGCATCACTGGCAACAGGAAGTCTAGCATCAAACATAGGATCATAGAATTAGAGAATACACTTTTTGTTTTTACAGATGAGGCAACAGACTCCCTTTGAGACAAAGTGACATGCCCAGCCTTTCCCCTCATACCCTGTTAGTAAGATTTCTTCTCTCATTCAGAACCCAAATAGCCTTGGCAAGACAAATGAAAAATAGCAGATGTTTTGTTCCATCTGGGACCTTTCCAAATAAAATGCTATTATTATTAATTTATATAAACCTCTTTGGTTTGATAAATGCCTTATCTTGGGAATTATACTTCTCTCTTAATAATAAGTGGTATTTATATCATACTTTAAAGTTTATCACTTTACAAATAGTATTTCCTGTGAGCCTCACAATCACCCTATGAAGTATCTCAGGTATTATTATTTTATATTTGAGGAAACTGAGATTCAGAGAATTTGGTCACTTGCCCATGGATATGCAGCTAGTTATATGTCAGGGTGGGATATGAACCTAGATCTTGCTGACTCCAAGTCCAGCCATCTCTCTTCAATGCAATACTTACCTCTTGCTGGAAGTTTCACAGCAGCAGTCTCCCAGATGTTCTCCTCAAAGCAGATTTGGAATCTGATACAGTATTCCCCATGGACAAAAAAGAAAGACATCTGATGATTCCTTGCTGGTCAAATCTTTCCTTTTTTTTTTTGTCTATTGAATAAAAAGAACTCTGAATTGCATGGGTGAGAAAGAGAGAAAAAAATGTTTCCCTATCTATTTAATGAGTATTTTATTATAATGAATATTTAGGTGGAATGATGAATGAGAACAAGAATCAAGAATGAGAAAGAAGTATTGATATTGTGCTTGGTTTTCTGCATGAATCTTTTTTTTTCTTGCTCAGATTTCTCTAATTGGAAGCTATATTTTAAGAGACTTGAAATAGGTAGCCTAACTCTCAGGGAAGTGTAGTGACATGGTTTTTCGGACACCAATCAGACAATTCATGCTTCTTGAATGTAGTTGTAATGGGCAGGGAAAAAAAATATTTCTTTGCCATTCAGGGACAGTGACAATATTGATCTTTATAGAGGGACCTCTCCTTAGGATGAGGTGTCTGGTAATGGGGACTTATCATAATACAAAATCTTATCTGAAGACAAGGATGATTCCCCCCCCCCACAATCTCTTCTGAATTTTTTTTAAAGCTACATTCTATCTTATGTGTAAGATAGATCTGTTATGGAGTTAGATAAGCTATAATCGATGTCAGTAGAAAATTGCAAAATCGTTGGGCTAGAATGGTAAGGAATTTGCCTCCCTTTTTCTTCAGAAGTGCTAGTAAATAGCATGGATAAAAAAAATGTTCTGTGATTGCTACCATTTTTCTATTTTAACAGGCTCCTTTTAGTAAATACAGGTTGGATCTACTCTCACAAATGAAACGTTTATCAGGGAATAAACCAACTTAGCCCTGGGGTCTTACAAGGACAAGTGATGCAGCCCACAGGAGGTAAGTCTCTCAGAGAGCCAACAGGAAATAATATGAATCAGCCACAAGACTTCATAAGGAACCACAGTTCAGCAAAGAAGCTTGGCCAGGGCATCTCTGAAGCATACTTTGTCTAGAAGCCTTGATCCCAGGCCGAACTGATAGTCTCTAGGGATAACCTCAAACCTCAACTAGCCAGTCTAGATGTTCATTCTGTCTCGACAAAAATCACAAATTCTGGAAATGGAAAGAACTGCCTAGACTATCTAGACTAAGTCAATTGCCTTACAGATGGAGAAACTGAAGTTCAGTATTCTCAATTCAATTATTCAATCCACAAGCATTTTTTAAGCATTGTGCAGTATATGCTGGCCATTATTTTAAGGATTATAAATAGGTAAAAAGTGAAACAATCCCTACTCATAAGGAATTTACATTTTAATGAGGGGAAACAACAGGTTCAAATGCAGCTATATGCAGAATAAATATAAAGAGAGTAAATAAAATTAGTTTGAGTACAGTACTCACAGATGAAGGCATCAGGAAAGATTTGCCCAAAATCACGTGACTGTAAGTGAAAGAGAAAGGATCTAAATTCAGGACTTCTGTCCCTATATCCTTTGCTTTTACTCTAAAGCAGCTAAGTGGCACAGTGGATATAGCACTGGGCTTAGAGTCAGGAAGACTCATCTTCCTGTGTTCAAATCTGGCCTCAAGATAATAGTTGTGTGACCCTAGGAAAGTCACTTAACCCTGTTTACCTCAGCTTCTTCATCTAGCTGGAGAAGGAAATGGCAAACCACTCCAGTGTCATAGCCAAGGAAACTCCCAGCAGGTTCATGAAGAGACAAACACAACTGCAAAAAAACTGAACAACACTAACACTGTCCCATACCAATACTAGCTGTAGTTCCCCATTGGCAATTCCTAGATTTTCTTAACCAAATTTCCTGGACTCTCTCATGTTCTGGAAGCTGGCTGGCTTCACTTGGAACTTGGAACTGAACTCTTTGCTTTGCTCTCTTGATCTTGTTTACTCCTATAACCCAACCACTTTCTGGCAGCCTCCAGGTCAAAATTCCCAGTATTGGTCTTACTGAATTAAAGTTGAAAACTGTTGCCTGTCAGTGTGAAGAAACAGGGGAGGAGGATTCTCAGTTATCACTACCTATCCTACAGGGATGCACCAACTTTTTCAAAGCTATCAGATGTTCTAGTCATGCAGATTTATCTAAATTTTTCCAGCAGGTAAACCCTGAAAGTCTGTGTGAGTACTGAGGTAAGAGGGACAAGAACAGAGCTCTTAAGACTCTAACAACAACACCTGGTCTGTGAAGCTGTCCACAGAACAGTTTTGGCCATCAGTATGAACCAAGGGGCAAATGGCTTTCTGTGTCCATCAACAGCTTTGGTTCAATTTGTTTTCAGTTTTACCCAGATGAAAATCTGGGTGTCAATAATACCCCCCCTCCCTCCCAGCAGAACAGCTACAGGAGACAATGGATGCCAGGTTCTGGCACAGTAGGATATCCACAAAGTGGACACAGGTGCTAAGGAAAAACACCCATGGAATGGCAATAGGAAAAGAGGGAGCCCTTAATCGAAACAAAAAACAATGTATCCTGGAAGGAAGGAACCACTAAAGGTTATATTTACCACTGGAACAGAAGGGTCCCTTGGTTGAGGGGAAAATCAGTTGTAGGTGGTAGCCATGTCTAGGTGATGGGCACAGCACAGTTGCATGAAACATGAAGAACTATTCCCCTACCATGATAAAATAGAGAATGGTGGAGGCAAGTAGCCAGTATGTACATATGTCAACCACTCTGCCTACAGCCAGAGGCAGCTGCTCTCAATCTCTTTCCAGCATCAGTAAATGAAAGCAGATATAGGTAGATGGATGGATGGATGGATGGATGGATGGATGGATGGATGGATGGATATGTTGTCTCCTTCTTCACTTAGAAAATTACATAGTCCCATTTCTCCTCAAGGGACACTCCCAAATGTAGTGCAATAGACTGCATCTCTAATCAAAACATTGTCATTTCAGTAGGGCTGACTTTCCATGACCCTGTATGGGGTTTTCTTGGGAAGTAAATTAAAATGATTTGTCATTTTCTTCTCCAGCTCATTTTATAGAAACTGAGGCAAATGGGGTTAAGTGACTTGCCCAGGTTCACACAGCTAGTGTCTGAGGCCAGTTATGAATTTACGAAGATGAATCTTTCTGAACCCATGACTGCCACTCTAAGAACTATGGCGATTCCTAGTTGTTCTCTGAGTCAAAAGATTTGGGTTCAAATTCTAGTTCTGCCATTTCCTACCAATGTGATGATGTTGAACAAGATGCTTAATTTCACTGAGCCTCAGTTTCCTCATCTGTAAATTTTGGGGGAATAGACTAAATGACCTCCAAGCTCCCTTCCAGATTTAAAGCTATGACAGGGTTAGGTGGTATAATGGATAAAGTATTAGACTTAGAGTCAGGAAGACCTGAATTTAAATTTTAATCTCAAATACTAGCTGGGTGACCCTGGGCAAATCATTCAGCCTCTCTCAGCCTCAGTTTCCTCATCTATAAAATACATTATTGTAAGGAACAAAAGAGATATGCAAAACAAGTGCTATAGGAATGTTTATATTATTATTATTATTATTACAATTGCTATTTGTTGTTATTTGCCATTCAAAGATCTTTCTGTGTTTCTAGAGAACAGGGAGAGTCAGGTCAAGGATTTCTTTGTCTTGCTGATCCTATTTATAAGAAGGGAGTAGAAAACAGGATGACACTCCCTTCTCAGTGTATAATAAAAGCCCCAAAATGAAATCTGATCTTGGGCTCTTCTGATTCAATAAGTGATTGAGAGCTCAGAGACTTTCCCTGAGATTAGCAAGAGAATAAGAAAAGGAGGCAAACACAGCTTGTTCCATTCTCCTCTCAGTCTGTCTACACTTATGTCTCTCTCTATCTGTCTCTATCTGTCCCTTTCTCTATCTCTCTGTCTCTCTCTGTCTCTCTGGTCTCTCTGTACCTCTCTTTATCTATCTATCTATCTATCCATCTATCTACCCATCTCTATCACTGTCTCTGTCTCTATTTCTGGAACAAAGTTTGTAAGTTTATGGAAAAAATAAAGCTGGCTAGGATTTACCCAGAATGAACTTGGGACAGTTTGTTCAGATCTCTTTAACTGGCAAGACAGTTAAACAGAATTTGAGTTGAGTCCCGAAAGAGAAGCTGAAATTCCATGTGAGACACAAATCAGATGAACAAAAACCTGCCCATAACTTTCAAATGCTGGATAGTTTTGGGGGCCTCTCTGAGGTCTGACCCAGTATCATCACCTTCACTTTTCCACCACACACACACACACACACACAAACACACAAACATACATGCTTATATTGAGTGAAGTGCTGTCCTCAGATATCTCTAATTTTTTTCCAGAGAAGTACTGATTTTTTTAGTTGAAAA
Source organism: Macrotis lagotis (assembly GCF_037893015.1). Taxonomy (NCBI): domain Eukaryota; kingdom Metazoa; phylum Chordata; class Mammalia; order Peramelemorphia; family Peramelidae; genus Macrotis; species Macrotis lagotis. Next base: position 686,411,157 of record NC_133658.1, on the reverse strand, counting down.
CAAAAATTCCACAAGGAAAATAAGAGATTGGAAGCAGCATTGGAAAAAAAGATAAACTCAGTTTTTTTTTAATAACACCCATCTTACATGGTCAATGTGAGGATAGATGACTTAATTTTAAGTTTCCTTGGATGAAAGTAATGGAATAGAAAATGAGAAGGAAAGCATCTCTAAGCCTAGGGACTTCATTTCTCCTTCAAAATGTTACCTAACAGGGCAGCTAGGTGGTCCAGTAGATAGAGCACCAGCCCTGGAGTCAGGAGGACCTGAGTTCAAATCTAACCTCAGAAACCTGATTATCTATGTGACCTTGGGAAGTCACTTAACCCCATTGTCTTGCAAAAACAAACAAAAGTGACCAGAGAAGGGCAAAAGCAACACACAAGGTCAAAGATGTTCCCAAAGTTAACCTAGTCATTCACTGTTTTTGATTCTAACCCACAGAAGCCTAACAACAGAAACTGTTGATAAGAGATGGTCTTTCAGAACCACTGGTCTAATAGAACCTCCCCTCAAGAGCACTGATTAAAATATATATATATAAAATGAAAATAAATAAATAGATATATAAATAACTACACATACATATAAACATAAAAATAAATATAGGGGCAGCTAGGTGGCGCAGTGGGGGCAGCTAGGTGGCACAGTGGATAAAGCACTGGCCCTGGAGTCAGGAGTACTTGGGTTCAAATCCGGTCTCAAACACTTAATAATTACCTAGCTGTGTGGCCTTGGGCAAGCCACTTAACCCTGTTTGCCTTGCAAAAACCTAAAAAAAAAAAAAAAAGAAATATAAAAGATCACAAATAAATAATAATAATTATTATTTATAATCTTATAATAGCAGTTAAAATTATATTAAATAGCAACTAAATCAAACTAGTTGTTCTTCACTTTCCCTAATGTTCTCTTAATCTTCAGCAAAGAAGGCAAAGATAAAATGGCCTGAATTTAACATAAAATTATTTATGTTAAGGGTTCTAAATAATCATTTAATCCATTTAGATTTTAATCTTACTGTACAGAAAGACTAGCCTCATTCAGATAGAAGTTTTCTTTTGAATTTTAATGCTAGAGGTTTGAAGCTGCTGCTCTCATGTTGGTCCCCTTAATAACATCCCTATAGAAGGAGGTTATTGTCTATAAGGAAGTTATCTTTAGAGTATTTGGTATCCAGACTGACAACCTGACTGTAAATTATTATCTTAGATTCTTTGCCTGTAGTGGTTATTTAATGTTTGTTGAAGCTGAAGCCCCAGGGTAACTCTGGGTCCCAGATTTAATAATCATTTGTTCCTATTAAAGTCAATTTCTTTTCCTAGAGAAAATATACATCCTTATCAGTGTTCTAAATGAAATGCTAACTCTTAAGCTTAGTCTAGAGATACCAAATACATTGAAAAGAATATCTACCAATTAAGCCATCTCAATAATTAATATAAGTCCCCTTAGTGAAGGACAGTACTAGTCGAAATAAGAAAACCATTCAAGTTTTGCTTCTATGCTTTCTCTGCCATCCCTTTAGGTACTTCACAACTCCTTGACCCCCATCTTCTCCATCATCTCTCTTGTCCTGTATTCTATTCCCAAGGGTCTTTCTTTCTCCAATGGCTGTCATAATCCCCCTGAAACATTAGTTAATAAAAGCTGAAGATATTCTGTCTCTTGGGGAGATTGTCTTTTAATAGAGGACCTTTCAAGATCTCTGGTCCCAAAGGAATGAATCCTTATGGAATTTCAAGCACAGTGGTACATTGTGGGGGAAAGGAGTATTTGGAAGAATAGCAGAATTAGGAATAATGGGTAGAATCTGTAAAGAGGTCAATTTAGGCTCAATAGAAAGAAAACATCCTAATAGAACTATTAAAAAATGGAATGAGTTTCTTTGGTCATTAGTTGTTGTTTGTCCTTTATTCTCAAAGAGGACCATGACAATAGGAAGGAGATATCAAGATGTAGAAGTGAATTGGATTTAAGTGAGGGAGGGTTGTGCAGTGGCAAGATATAGATAAGGATGACTGGAGATGGCCCTGACAATTGCATGTTATTCTATTATTAATGGAAGTCTTCCCAGTTATGAGAAATTTGGGCCCTCATAAAGAACTGCTGATTTGATTGGAAGCTGGGGGGGAGGTAGGAAAGGCAGATGGGGATATACTGTGAGGATGATTCACCAAGGAAGCCTACTTCTCAGAGTACCATATTGTACTTGGAAGGGTGGGGCAGGATGGCCTGCAGATTGGAAGTATGGAATGATCCATCACTGATAGCATATATATGTATCCATATACTGGTAATATATATATATATATATATATATATATATATATATATATATATGGATGATCCATCACTGGTAGTATATATGCATAATATATATATATACTGGCAATGTATATATATATATATATATATATATATATATATGTATATGTACCTTTAGATTGTAAAATTTACATTTATATAAGTATACTTATTACACATAGCTGGATATAAACTCTGGTCTTGTATAATCAACATATAACTATGCTACACAAAAATCCATGGATGTTGTAAAGGTGTATCTACATGGAAAATGCATATTTGTACCTAATGGAATTTGCAAGCACTACAAATTTTTCAACTGGAGGAGAGCTTAAAAGGGATCTGAACCTTTGCCATTACTAGTAAGTTGGCAGTAACAAGCATGGGGTTTGTCTCTTCCCCTCTTGTAAATCAACTGTTTTCCTAAAGCTTCTCTAAGACTCAGAGTAGTTTTATAGCTTCATGGGAGAGAATGATGCAAGTTAAGAATGTGAATGAAGAAGGATTAGACTATTTTTCATGTACTCCAAGGCAAGAAAATGATGAATTCAATTCAGTCACCCTAACTCAAGCAGGAATGAGGATTGGAGACCATCTTTTGAGATGGTAAATCAGAATGTCTTTGGGGACACTGAGGGAACCTTTTGTAAATAATATAGAGACTAACAAAAGACATTCTAATGCTTTATTTGGTCTAGAAGCAACCTTAAAGGTTATTTCCCAAAGATGGTGATGGCAAATGCAGGAAGAACAGAACCAGTTGTCAAGGCAGTTCGCAGTAGCAATACTTCAGAAAATTCAGTCTTGATACAGGAATAATATTGGGCAACCCTGAACTGTGCATGTACCAGACAGAAAGAATGATGCTGTGAGGACCTGGAGGCAGCAACAGAGTAATGGAGTAGAGAAAGGGAAAGAGATTGGTAAAGCAGGATATTCCAGACTCAGGAACCAGAAAACCCAATCAAAGCCCAATGAGACACAGAGTTATGAGGTACAGGACCAAAACCTCACTATTGCTCATGTGATTTCATATGTACAGAAGAAAAAACTGTGAGTTCTCTATCAATCCCAAGTTCTTGATTCACTTAGGGGAGGGAAAAGTTCAAAACTGGAATTATGTCCTAAATAAGTGGGTGATCTAGAAATCTGGCAAAACTAGACAGCTTCCCTGGGAAAATGGGGCTAGTCATTGTGTTTGACTTCCCAAAGGGAGGATTTGACTGCCTGGCAACTGCAGTTTCTTTTTTTTTTATTTGGGGGAAACCACAACTCCAAGTTATAGGTTCATTCCCATAGTAGGGTGAAGGAGACAGTTGGGTTTTTTTTTTTGGCTACCTATGCACTTGGTACAAAACCTTTCTGGATTCTTAGTTGAGTGTAATAAACATGTTCTGGACTCCATGTTTCTCTAGTCTTCCTGTTCAGTCATTCCGTCTTGTCTGACTCTTGGCAAAGATACTGGAATGGTTTGCCATTCTCTTTTCCAGTCAGTCCCTATTTTATAGATAGGAACTGAGGTAAAAATGGATTAAATTATTTGCCCAGGGTCACAGAATTGATTGTCTAAGATTAGATTCAAACTCAGATCTTCCTAATTCCAGGCTTAATGCTTTATCAACTACCCCACCTAGCTTCCTTTGCTAGTCTTAGCTGCTTGCAAAGAAACCAAAGACACCTAGAGGGAAGCTAGAAGTGAAACAGAAGAAATCATAAGCTATGGAAAGTTTTAATTTAAATTTTAAAACTCCTAGATTAAATTCATGTCCAGGTTAAGTACAGAATTGTTATTCTTCAACAATCTGACCCTTTGATGAAACTATTATTTTCTCAGGCTATGACATATGCTCTGTGACATTAGTGTCATCTGTCACCAAGGTGACACAGTTAAATGTAGGAAGGATGAGCAGGAAATTTCTCAGTTTGGTAAAGGTTTTAAGAAGCTGGTAAATTTTTTTAACCTATTTGAAAGTCTACATTAATGTCACTAAATTCTTTCAAACAGGTAGTTTAAGAGAAGGAAGAAGGAAACTGAGTTTCTGAAATGTAATTGGATTTATGGGGGGGGTTCTATAAGCCCTAACTACTATTTCCAGCCAACTTGCACTAAATACAATGTGGAGCCTAAAAGTCCTATCTTTTTAACATGCAATAATTATGAAAGTCGAGAATCTAGGACACTAAAAGATAGATGTTTGGAGAGGAACACAGATGCTACCATTTGCATAGTTGAAAGTTCATCTCTCTCTCTCTCTCTCTCTCTCTCTCTCTCGCTATGGAGCAGCTGATTGTGCTTGGGTGTTTGGGGAGTTTAGAGATGCCATCTAGTAAGCTGCTTGTGGATATACCACTAAAATGGTCTTGGCATAGAGATAGAAGATTGGATTAGGAAAACCAGTGAATATGTAATAAGTAGCCTGTGATTTGATGGGAGGAGTGAAAGAAGTGCTTAGTAAAGAGAAATGGAAAAAGGCTTAAGTGACAGGTATGGCACGTGTGAAGCGTACTATCCTTGGTGTCACATGTCATTGTGGGAGCAGTTATTGGCACAGTGAATAAAGCATTGGCCTTGGAATTAGGACAGGAGTTGGAATCCAGTTTCAGACACTTGACTCTGACTAGCTTATGACCTTGGATAAGTCACTTAACCCTAATTGCCTTGCATCCAGAGTCATCTCCAGTGGTCCTGGCCACTGGACCCAGATGGAGGAGAAAGTGAATCTGGTGATTTAGCATAACACCTCCTCATTGAAATCTAATTCATGTGCTTGTCATGGTATCACCTCCCTGATGTTATGGTCTTCTTTGAAAAGAAGATCCGTATTATATACAGATCTCAGGTGCAACCCAGTGGCATCAATTATTATATCAGCTGAGCTTGCTCCCAGATCCCATACCCAGAGTGCAGTGTTTGTGGGGAGGAGGAAAGCATCAAGCTGTAGGGACATATCAATTTGATTCATTTCTAGCTCTTCCCCAAGGATCTTCACTTCTTTTACTGGCAACTGAAGATACCAAAGCAAGAAATACAGAACAGGTTTACCACACATCACAAAAAGTACAGAAAGGATTCATCTTCAAGCCCAGAGTCACTGAAGAAAACTCTTCTTCAATTTCCTATGCCCACTGATAGACTGCAGAACATCATCAATCATTCCTGTCTTAGTCTAGTCGCCTGGGCTAGTAGCCCAGGACTAAAATTTACTTGTAACTTTACAATGAAATGATCCAATCTTTAACTCCATGAGCTAGATTTCCAACAACCCAAGAAGCAAGTAAAGTAAAATTTTCCACCTTTTAGAGCCAGACATTTTTCAACATCACATAGACAACTTTGGAGCTTGGAAGAAATTGTGGACATTGTGTGTCTGTCAGCCACTTCCCAGAAGTCTCCTGCCTCTTCTCATCAGCCCACACCACTGCAGCAAAGCTCAATGGATATTGAAATGTGCCGACTGAGACAAAAACCTCAGAGCAGCTGAGGTCAGGCTCAGCTGACACCCACTACAGTGAGCCAATGCTGATTCAGGGGGTGGACCTACATCTTTTCTATTTGAGCCTAATGACAGAGAAGGTGATGATGAGGCAAACATGCAGACTATTATTACTAACTGTGAAGGTGAAGAGGAGGTTTGGGAGGAAGAATAAAGCAAGAATACTGGACAAGATCATAGGCAAAGTAAACACGATCTGGCTATGTATTTTCCCATGACAGCTTAGCCATATCTTATCTGCTGCTCTGAATTCAATTTTTTTAAAACTACTATTTCTTATACTTTCATTATAGAAGAAATACCACCACCTTCTTGGACTAACAAGAGTATATATATTTTTCCTTATCAAAAAGAAGCACCAACATGGATAGTCCATGCATTTGTACTTAAAAGGGATATTACTGAGATTTCACCAATGCTACACAGGACACAGATACACTTTTACACTTTGAGACCAATTGTTCTCTTTGTATTTTTAATGTATGTCCTGGAAATTACCAAATTTGGTACTAGAGTACAGATAAAAAAAATGTTTTCCCCCTCTTTAGAAAAAGATGGGAACCATGGGTGGGAAATGCTATGTATAAGGGATATTGTATGGCTTAAATGAGATGATGAAAGTTAAATTCTTTGCAAACCTTAAAGTGCTCTATAAATGCCAATCATTATTATTATTTTGAAGTTGCTGCTGCTGCTGCTGCTGCTGCTGTTGTTGTTCTACAGGCTCCAATCTGGTGGCCACTTATTCCTTAAGTCTTCTATTATATTCTCCCACTGGACTCAATTTTTTAAAAAATATATAGATTTGAGGGGTGGCTAGGTGGCACAGTGGATAAAGCACGGCCCTGGAGTCAGGAGGACCTGAGTTCAATTCCAGCCTCAGACACTTAAGCCACTTAACCCCATAGCCTTGCAAGAACCTAAAAAAATAGAGAGAGAGATATAGATGATATAGATATAGATATGAGTGGGCTCCATTAACCCTGTTGTACACAATATAGATGTGATTAATTTGTCCACCAGTTTTTCTGGAATATATTTCATGACATATCTTGGTAAATTATTTTGGTTGTAAAAAAATGAATAAAACAAAATAAAATTTGTCTTGTATTTCTTGTCTAAAGTTTTATATAACTTCAGAATCTGGTAATATTAAAAAAGTTCATTTTTTAAAAATCCAAACTCTAGCTATACCCACTTACATATGAAATATTAAACTCATTGTTGAATGGAAATATGGATGAATGAAAATTCATCACCAAATCCTATTAAATAAGAGAACTTCATTGTCCATCTATAGCTACTCTTTTCTTTGCCCCCATATCCAAGATACCCAACTTAATCCCAAATAGATTCTCCCTACCCCTAAGGAAATATTACTGAATATAGTACAAATAACACAATGCTCTTTTACAGTTGGTGGTGCAGAGGATAAAACACCATGCCTGGGGTCAGAAAAATCTGAATTTAAATACAGCTTCATTTGCTACCTGTTTGACCCTGGGCAAGTTACTTAATTTCTGTTTGCCTCAATTTTCTTAAACACAAAATGTGAATAATAATAGTATCTACCTCATAGGATTACTTTTTTATTTTTAATTAATTTTTTGTCACATTTTGTTTCAAACCGTGCCCCTCTTTCCCTCCCCACCCCCCACTAGAGAAGGCTACCATCTAATACAGATACATTGAAATATATGTGTGTGTATGCATACATTCATATAATGCATATATTTATAAATTTATATATATGTATATATAAAAAACCATATGCATAGTTTATCAATTCTTTCTCTGGAGATGGCTTGCATCTTCTTTTTAGCTTCCTTTGTAGATGATTTGTATATTTATAATAGTCAAAATAACCCAGTTTTTTACAATTATTCTTCTAACAGTGTTGCTGTTATTATATGCAACATTCTCTTGGTTCTGCTCTAAATGAGATAATATTGTAAGGTATATAGCACAATAACTAGAGCATAGTAGGTGCTATATAACTATTTATTCCTTCCCCTCCCCCACCCACTACCCTTTCACTTTCTATATGTAGAGTCTGTATTAGAAAATTCAAACAGAATTAGAAAATGCAAAAATTTTAAACTATTAATAAAAATAAAAGAAAACCAAAACAGTTTTGCTTCTTTTTGAAGGGGGAAAAAAATGGTTCATTGAGGGATGTAAAATTCTGAAGGGAACAGAAGCAAGTATCTACAAGACTATTTGAGATAATGTCAAATACAAGAACAAAGGAGCATAAACTAAAGCTCAGAAAGGGTCAGACCCTTAAGGAATTTAGGCAGAATTTCTTTAGACAGGGAGAAGTAAGTCTATATACTGAAAAGCAAAGGGTAGAAGCAAGGACAAAAAATACAATTGTAAATGTATTTGGAAGCTATTAGGCCAAAATTGTCTGCCAAATCGTGTTCCAATTAAAGATCATGGCAGCTAATTCCTCAGGTTAGATCTATTTGAGTTGAGTAATGGGCTATCCTTAAGTCATGTCATTTTCAGTAGTTTTTCTTCTTAGCCATTTGCACTTTTAAATGCTGTAAAGCAGTCTTGTCCAACATGAACATATTGCCCAAGGTCACTGCAGTTGTTATCACTATTTCCCATCCTACAAATGAGAAACCTGAGACCGAAGAATTAAGTGATCTGCCTTTGATCATACAGTCACCCAAAGACAGAAAAGAGAAGAGCTCAGGGGTTATGATATCACAGAGCTGCTGTTTATTTAACTGAGTCCCATTTTTAGAACTTTCTAGAGCTGTCAGAGCTGACAGTCTAGATTCATTACCAATTATACAGGTTTTAATCCAAGAATCAGACAGTCCTACTCAGTACAAGGAGCTGTCACCCACACAAGTGCAATGTAAACAATGCAGTAAGAGATGGTTCCAAACCAAAGCTAGATTGCCCCAAGTATTATTTAACTGAAAACCTAAAAACAGGAATGCCAATTCCATAGTCATCCAACCATCCCAAAGTTGATACAGAGTCTGGCAGCAAGGCAAGAACCACGAACACATACAGAACTTGGAACATGGAAAAGGAAAACCACGGAAAACAGTTGTAATTACAGAGAAGCCTACCAGAGTTTGTTCATTGCTTTCCATGTTTGGTCACAATTCTTAAGTTCACTGACCTATTTCTCCTATAGGAGCTTCTGAAGTTTCTATATTTGTACAATCACTGGACCAGGGACCAATGATATTCTATAAAAGGGATAGCATAGTTCTCCCTGCCCCATTAGATTGTAAACTCATTGAGAGTAGGGATTATCTTTTGCCTCTTCTTATATTCTCAGCACTTAACATAATATCTGGCAAATAATAGGCACATTATCAATGTTTATCAATTAATTCTTCATCCAATGAAATTCCCATTGACCCTACAGCAGGAGAGGTCCTTATTTTTTTTTCTTTTTTTATAGCAGGACTAAGTCCCAAGTGTACCAAATCTACCATTTACTGATAAATAAACTTCATGTCAATGTGTTGGTCAGGTCTTCATTTTTCACTCCTAATGTAACATTTCCCAGTAGGGTAAACCGATTAAAATCAAAATCACCTTGCTTCCAAGATCCCAGGGGTAGTCTAATAATTTATATCTATATATATCTTCCATTCACTCATAGCATCATAAAATACAATACATCATCACACGCAATATAAAGAACATCCGTCAAATCCTACATCACAAGGGCATGGTGTATTGAGAACATTATAAATGTGTTCAAGGAGAGACCATATGAAGTCTGCAAACTGCCTATATTAGTAAGTCATGAATAAGAAAAGCTAGAAGAAGTTTGAGTCCTAATCTCAAAAGTGATGGCCTTGAATCACATCAAAACTCTATGATGCTGCTCTACAATATATTTCTGAACATAATGGGAAACTATTAATACTGTGTAAATCCTGAGGTTCTAAATGGGATCACATCTCTCTCACCTGCAAATTGGGTGTAGGCTAAATGAGGTCTTTTATATTTCTCCAAACACCCTTGCCTTTCCTTTCAATATGGGGCAAGAAAGGACCTTGAGTGGTTAATCAATCTATTTCTCTGACTCCAGAAAGGACTTACATAGAAATCACTCCAAAGTGATAATACCTTTTTCGGAAAGATGTTCACAGGCAAATTTCTTACTTTTTTTGTTATTCAGTCTAATGCCTACAAATCCTCCCTCCTTGCAAGCTCTTTCTCATAGCTAACCTTAGCTTATTTCTTCTTTTCTTAATAAGTATATTTTTGTATCAATTGAATGGAATTAGCAGATTTAGAAAAACTGATTTTCTTTGATATGAGAGCTTTCATATATTTGAAAAGTACTTTCTTCGTTTGTTAAAAATGGAGGGCTCCAGTTTATAACGTAAAAACATTTCAATAAAACTTTTTAAAAAATAAATATTTCCCTGTTTGTTTTCATATTACTACATGACTGGAGTCATAGAAGGGTGATTAAAGAAAATGAAATATTTTGGTATACCCAGAGGTGAGAATGAAAAGGAGAAAAAGAAAATAAAAGTAAATTTATCCTGGTATGACTCAGTATGACCTTACTATAGCAAATTTTTACCACTTGCCACTTTGACTCAAAACTATTTTATGAAACCTCATCAACAATTGTTACAATAATTTGACTTAAATTTAAATTATGATCTGTAAAATTAATGTCAGATATGCCCTCCTTGTTTCAGCATCCATATCTAAGAAAAAAATGCCAAAGATCCAAAAAAAAGTAGAAAAGTTATTCAAAATCAGACAACAAAAGGGGTAAGATTCTTATTCCATCATAATCTCATGACATAACTGAACAAATCTCAGATACTGAATAGCCATGGATGAGTAGTTATCAATAATTCATCATAAAGTATTTCAGCAAAATCTTCTTAAAACTTTCAAATATGAGCTTTCCTTCAGTCATGTACAGTCATATTTTATTATCACCATGCTTGATGGTGATAATGAAGCCACAAAAGACATCAAAATATCATCTAAAAAGGTATAAGTGGAAATCTGGCCTCTTTGGTTCCTCTTTTGCTTAAGTTGAACTCCAATACACAGAGAAAAGAAAAGAGAAGAGCTGGGCACATAGCTATATGAGCCATGGTAAGTCTCCAAGGAATCCTCTGGTTACATTAAATAATACATAGTCCAGAAAGAGGCCTGGAAGAGAAGTGGGAGTAAATATACTCAATTCCCTTTCCAAGTCTTTCCTGAAGATCCTTTGAAATATCCTAAAGATCTATGGTATTCCTAATCTGGGACTCCTTCAGAGGGTAAAAATGTAATATCCTTCAATTGGAAACTACCATTTATCCCTTTCTTTCCTTAAAAACTAACCATTTCATCTAGTTCCTATATTTTAGTTAGTTCCAGTGACCAAAACAAATATACTAAGCCCTGATTTGTGAATATATAATATATATCACTCCTAAAGAGATGGGTAAATTATGTTGTCTACTGTGCTATCACTTAAAATGTATGTATAGTGGGAGCCATCCCCCCATCTCTCTCTCTCTCTCTCTCTCTCTCTCTCTCTCTCTCTCTCTCTCTTCTTTTCCTCTCTTTCTCTTTCTCTATCCAACTCTCCCAGAATTCCAAAATGAGACCCTAATTTTCCTCTCACCCTGGTATCTACAGAGTCTGCTCACAACTGGCAGATTAAGTTATTGTCCCATTTGATCCTCACAACAACCCTGGGAGTTGGGTGTCATTATTACACCCATTCTACAGCTGTAGAAATTAAAGCAAGCAAAGGTTAGGTGACTTACTCAGGATCATACAAGTAGTAGGTGTCTGAGGTCACATTCTAACTCAACTCTTCCTGACATAAGACCTGAAGCTCTATCCACTGACCACTTAGCTGACCTGAGTTGCATCTCAAGATCCTGACTGCCTCTGTGTTTCTTTATTGAGAATAGGTAATGGACTTATCAATCTTGGGGACAATTTAATGGGTTTAGGAGATTTGGTGTTCCTGATCCTGGTACATGGGCTGGTGCCAGCTTCACTGCTATAATTTTTTTTTAGTCAGATATTTAGCTAGATAGATAGATAGATAGATAGATAGATAGATAGATAGATAGGTGAGTAGATGATTAGATAGATAGATAGATAGATAGATAGATAGATAGATAGATAGATAGATAGATAGATAGATAGATAATAGATAGATTAGAAAGATAGATAGACAGCATAGAAAGTTAGGCAGATCTAGAGCAGTTATTAAGTTCTTACAATGTGCCAAGCACTGTACAATTCACTAGGAATATAGACACAATTAAAACTAAGATCTTGGCAACTGGTCCTATCACTTCCTGGCAAATAAAGGGAGAAGAAATGGAATCAGTGTCAGATTTTATTTTCTTGGACTCAAAGAGCATTGCAAATGGTGACTATAGTCATGAAATCTGGACAGCATATTGAAAAACATCACTTTGTTGATAAAGGTTTATGGAGTCAAATCTACATTTTTTCCAGGAGTAACATATGTAAGTATTGGACTACAAGGACATCTGAGACTGTAAAAATCAACACTTTTTAATTGTGGTGCTAGAGAAAATTTTTGAAATTTCTTTGGGGACAGGATGAAAGAAGAGAATAGAATCAATGGAGTGGGGAATAGGATGATGGGAAATATAGCTAGCAATGGTGGCTGTGGGGAAAAAATACTGAAATAAGTTCCTCTCATAAAGACCTAATTTCTCAAACATAGGGAACTAAGTCAAGTTTATTAAAAAAAATTCCTAAGGGATGATCAAGAGATATGAACAGTTTTCAGATGAAATTATCAGTACAATCTATTTAAATATTTTAATTAGTCCTTAATCACTATTTATAGGAGAAATGAATCTTGGAACAATTCTGAGGTACTACCTTATATTGGATTGACTAATAGGACAGAAGGAGAAAATGATAAAAGTTGGAAAGAATGCAGGGAAATTGAGACATTGATGCACTGTTAGAAGAGTTGTGAAAGGATTCAATAATCCTGTAGAGTAATTTGAAACTATGCCCAAAGGGCTATAGAACCATGCCCACCCTTTGACCTAACAGTACCACTGCTAGTTCTATATTCCAGAAGATATGAACAATGGGAAGAAAAGAATTTACATGTATAGGGATATTTATAACAGTTCTCTTCTCATGTTTGGGGAATGACTGAACAATTTATGGTTTGTGATGGAGATGAAATGTTATTTTGTTTTGGGAAATGATGAACAGGATGCTCTCAACAAAAGCCATATACATACTAACTTCTAATGTTCCCAACAGTTTTTATCAAAGAGAGAGTTTTTATCCCAATAGTCAGACTTGTTGGATTTATCAAACAGCAGATTACTATAATTGTTTCCTGCTATTGCACCTAGTCTATTCCACTGATCCATGACTCTGTTTCTTAGCCAATACCAGACAGTTTTGATGATTGATGCTTTATAATATAATTTTAGATCTGATACGGCTAAGTCACCTTCTTTTGCACTTTTTTTTCATTGAATCCCTGGAAATTCTTGACTTTTTTATTTCTCCATATGAATTTACTTACAACTTTTTCCAACTCATTAAAGTAATTTTTTGAAATTTTGATTGGTAGGGAACTAATTTTGGTAGAATTATCATTTTTATTATATTAGCTCTACCTATCCATGAGCAGTTGATGTTTGCCCAGTTATTTAAAATCTGATTTAATTTGTGTGAGGAGTGTTTTATAATTGTTTTCAAAAAGTTTCTGAGTCTGCCTTGGCAAATAGACTCCCAGGTATTTTATTTTGTCTGAGGTTACTTTGAATGGGATTTCTCTTTCTAGCTCTTTCTGCTGTAACTTGCTAGTCATATATAAAAATGTTGAGGATTTATGAGAGTTTATTTTATATCCTGCAACTTTGCTAAAGTTGCTAATTATTTCTAGTAATTTTTAAGATGACTTTTTGGGATTCTCTAGGTATACCATCATGTCATCTGCAAAGAGTGAGAGCTTTGTCTTCTCCTTCCTTATTCTAATTCCTTCACTTTCTTTTTCTTCTCTTATTGCTGAGGCTAACATTTCTAATATGATACTGAATAGTAGTGGTGACAATGGGCACCCTTGTTTCATCCCTGATCTTACTGGGAATGCCTCAAGCCTGTCCCCACTGTATATAATGCTTGTTGGTGGTTTCAGATAGATACTGCTTATTATTCTAAGGAACAAACCATTTATTCCCTAAACTCTCTAGTGTTTTTATTAGGAAAGGGTACTGTATTTTGTCAAAAGCTTTTTCAACATCTATTGATATGATCATATGATTTCTGATAGGCATGTTATTGATATAATTAATTATACTAACACTTTTCCTAATATTGAACCAACTAGGGATAAATCATACTTGATCATAATGTATTATCCTACTGATATCTTGTTATAATCATTTTGCTAAGATTTTATTTAAGATTTTTACATCTATATTCATCAGGGAGATAGGTCTATAATTTTCTTTCTCTGTTTTAACTCTTCCTGGAAGTTAGTATGGAAGAAACTTAGATTAGACCAACACCTCACACCCTATATCAAGATAAGATTCAAATGGATACAGGATTTAGACATAAAAACACAATATTATAAGCAAATTAGAAGATCAAGGACTAGTTTACCTGTCAGATCTATGGAAAGGGAAGCAGTTCATGACCAAGGAAGAGATGGAGAGCATCATTAAAAACAAACTAGATAATTTTGATTACATTAAATTAGAAAGTTTTTACACAGACAAAACCACTGTAGCCAAGATCAAAAGAAATGTAAATTGGGAAACAATTTTTACACTTAATATTTCTGACAAAGGACTCATTTCTAAAATAGATAGAGAACTGAGTCAAATTTTCAAAAAACAAGCCATTTCCCAATTGACAAATGGTCAAAGGATTTGCAAAGGCAATTTACAGATGAGGAAATCAAAGCAATCCATAGTCATATGAAAAATTGCTCCAAATCATAACTTATTAGAGAAATGCAAATTAAAACATCTCTGAGAAACCACTTCACAACTCTCAGACTGGCCAATATGACCAGAAAGGACAATGATCAATGTTAGAAGGGATGCAGGAAATCTGGGACACTAATACATTGTTGGTGGAGCTGTGAGCACATCCAACCTTTCTGGAGAGCAATTTGGAATTATGCCCAAAGGGCAACACAAAAGTGCATACCTTTTGATCCAGCAGTACCACTACTGGGTCTATACCCTGAAGAGATGATGAAAAAGGGTAAAAACATCACTTGTACAAAAATATTTATAGCATCCCTGTTTGTGATGGCAAAAAATTGGAAATTAAGTGAATGTCCTTCATTGGGGAATGGCTTAACAAACTGTGATATATGTATGTGATGGAACACTATTGTTCTATTAGAAACCAGGAAGGATGGGAAATCAGGGAAGCCTGGAGGGATTTGCATGAACTGATGCTGAGCGAGATGAGCAGAACCAGAAAAACATCATACACCCTAACAGCAACATGGGGGTGATGATCAACTCTGATGGACTTGCTCATTGCATCAGTGCAACAACCAAGGACAATTTTGAGCTATCTGCAATGGAGAATACCAGCTGTATCCAGAGAAAGAATTATGGACTTTGAACAAAGACCAAAGACTATTGTCTTCAAAATAGAAAAAAAACCCATTATTTTATTACGTAATTTTACTATCTCATAACTTTATTTTTCTTCCTTAAGGATAAGATTTCTCTGTCATCACATTCAACTGAGATCAATGTATAATATGGAAATAATGTAAAGACTAACAGAATGCCTTCTGTGGGGGGGGAGGGAAGCAAGAATGGGGGAAAAATTATAAAACTCAAAATAAATAAAATCTTACTTAAAAAACTGTATGCAAGCAGATGTACTTTATACAAACTAAGAGCAATATTGTAGGATACTAGGATACATTTTCTAAGCAATTCTGTGATCTAACAATATTGTAGGATCCTAGGATTCTTTTTCTAAGCGATTCTGTTATCTACAGAAATGTGAAAGACTTCTGCTAATGTTAACCATTCCAAAGGTAGAGTTGATGGTGTCTAAATGTAGATGAAACATACTTTTTTCACTTTATTTTTCTTTATGTTTCTCTTTTTTGTGTGTAGAAGGTTATGTTTATTTTTACATCATGACTATTGTAGTAATTTTATTCATGACTACATATTTTTAACCTATAATGAGTAACTTGCTTTCTCAACAATGGGGAGTTGGGTGGGAAGAAGGGAGAGAATTTGGAACTCAAGTTTTGGAAGTAAATGTTGAAACTTGTTTTTGTGTGTAGCTGGGGGAAAACAATTCAAAAATAAAAGAAAAAAAATTTATTTGGACACTAAGAACATCAGATCAATTTAATACCTTAAATAATTAATTCAGACTATGCATTGAAAGATCAAATACTAAAGCTGAAGTTTAAACATAATGAGAAAATAGAAAAGACTCTGATGTGGGAAAAATTGAAGGCTAAAGGAAAAGGTGACAGTACAGGATGAGATGACTGTAGAGAGTCATGAAAATAATGAATATGAACTTTGACAGATTTTGAGAGATAGTGGAAAATAGAAAAAGTCTGTGGGGTCACAAAGGATCAAACATGACTTAACACCAACTACTTTCAAAGATCTTGCTTCCTAATAGGGAAGCATATTTGTTGTCATTCAGTCATGTTCAGTTCTAACCTGACCCCACTTGGAGTTTTTTTGGCAAAGATACTTTAGTGATTTGCCATTTCCTTCTTCAACTCATTTTACAGATAAGGAAATTGAGGCAAAAAGGATACGTGAGTTGCTCAGGGTCACACTGCTGGTAAGTATCTAGGCCACCAATCTGCCCTAAGGGAAATTCATAAAAGAAGGCTGAAAAGTGCAAGAGGATAGAGATGTAGTACAAAGAGTCACAGGAAGAAAACATGGCTAATAGAGGTGCTTTCTCAAATGATTTAGGAGGAAACTAAAGGATATCTGTTAGACTAGAAAGAGGGCCATTGTCTTCCTCTTCATTATAAAGTTTATTCTTTAGTGATTCTCTCTCCTTATTAAAGGATCTAACCTATGCTAGTTACTAAACTGGAAATACAGACAGAATTTTTTAAAATACAGTCCCTGCCCTCAAGGTACTTAACTTTTAGTGGGGAAGTTGACAAGTGGAAGGTGAGTGTTTGAGGAAGTAATTCTAGAGTCACAGGCTGGTCCAGGGTTAGGGTCCTGATAAGAATAATGGGGGATAAGGTTGGAAAGAAAGTTAATGCAATATTGTGATTGATGTTGAATACCAAGTTGAAGTGTTTGAATTTTATCCAGTATAAATTAGAGATCTATAGAAGGTTTGTAATCAGAGCAGTGGCAGAATGGAATTGATATTTCAGGAATATTAATCTAGAAGAGGAATGGAAAGAAAAATGATATAAGGGAGCTATGTAGGAAATTATGAGGATCAGACTAGAAGTATGGCAGTGGTAATGGAAAGGAAAGGGCACATGGGGGAGACATTATTGGAGATACTCTCCAGTGGAAAAAACAATATTGGCTCCAAGATTTAATAAAAAAAAAATACTTGGAAAATACAGCAAGCCTTTTCAAAAGACACATTTTAAAAGAACAGGGTTACCTTCTGAAAGACTTATGATGCCAGTTAAAATAAGTCACCAAGTACAGAGGAAAAGTAGCTGGGGATCTTTTAACAGTATTGACTATATTTGCCACAATCAACTCTATAGGAGAAAAGATAACTTTGGTGAACAGTATAGGTGTTCAATTAAGAAACCACTTTCAAACTCCTCCCAACACTCCTAGAATTACATGCATTCAAAACCATAACAGGACAGCTTACCTCAGTCAAGTGCAGCTAGGGTTTGGTTGGTCCAAACCCTGAGGCAATGCCCAGGAGAAGGCATTCCAAAGGAGCATGGTGGGCATTAGGAGAGGCTTGCCATTCAAGAGGTAGTACTGTATGGAGCAGAGCAGCTTGGCCAGGGATACATCATAAGAAAAAAACTTTTCAGTTTCCTTTTATGTGTCCTCATCCTCCATTAGATAGTATGCTCCTTGGGGGCAGGAATTGCCTTGGCTTTGGTTTGTATTTCTATCTTTATCACTTAACTCAGAGTCTGATACCTTGTAGGTCCTAGATAAATGCTTATTGACTCAGTAACTCGTGGTCTCCTCCATTAGAATATAAACTCTTGGGGGAGTAGAATTTGTTTCTTTCCTAGATGACCCAGGAGATAGAAGGCCAAACCTGCAGTCATGAAGAATTCTTTCTGAGTTCAAATCTGGTCTCAAGACACTTACTAGCTGTGTGAACTTGGACAAGTCACTTAATCCTGTTCACCTGGGTTTCCTCATCTATAAAATGAATTGGTGCAGGAAATGACAAACCATTCCAGTATCTTTGCCAATAGTCACACATTACTGAAGGACAATTAAACAATAACGCATAATAATTGATTGATTCTTTTTTCTTTTCTTTTTTATATTTAAATATTTGAATTTATTTCTTTTTCCAACTACATGCAACAGTAGTTTTTATCAATCATTTTTTGCAAGATTTTGAGTTTTACATTTTTCTCCCTCACTGCCTTCCTTCCCCCCTCCCAACAAAAAAACAATCTAATGTAGAGTCCACATTTATAACAATGCTAAACACAGATCCATATTCATCATGTTATGAAAGAAGAATAAAATCCAAGTGGACCAAAATAAACCATTAGACAGAAAAAAAATTACATAATACATAAGACAACTTTTAAAAATTGAAGATAGTAAGTTTTGGCCTTCATTTAAGCTCTACAGTTCCTTCTCTGGATATAAATAGTATTTTCCATCACAAGTCTTTTAGAATTGTCTTTGATCATTGAATGCTGAAATGAACAAGTCCATGATAGTTGATCATCACTCCATGTTGTTGTTAGTGTGTATTTTGTTCTTTTGGCTCTGTTCATTTTATTCAGTATCAATTCATGCAAGTCTTCTCATGCTATTCTGAAGTCTCATCCCTCATGATTTCCCATACAGCAATAGTGTTCCATCACATTCATACATCACAATTTGTCCAGTCATTTCTCAATTGACAAGTATCCACTCAATTTCCATGATTAATAATTCTTTGGGTGATAGAAGAAGCTTACATTCCACTAGGTAGACAACTTCTTATGTCTGTACTTTCAGAAAACAATTCTTAGACTATACTTATATAGTTTTAAAGCTAGAAAAGTTGCTAGAAATTATTTTCCCAACTATTCCACAGTTTACAGAGGGGAAAATTGAGGCTGAAATGTCAAGTGAGAACCAAAACTGAAACCCAGATCTTCTGATTTCTAACTTGATGAGTTTTCTTCTGAGCCATGTTCTTGGATGATTTTCTTAATGAAATAAGGGGAAATTGGACACAGAAACAGTTTATAGTTATTCATCTTTACCCTCCATACTGACCATGTATTCATCTTCCCACCCCCAATCCCATTGCCCAATCTTAGAAAGGTCAATGAATTTTTAGTAAAGTACCTTGCCCCTCCAGGCAAAAGACAAGCCCCTCTCATTGAAATATTGGATCCCTACCTTAGAAGTCTTTGACCTACCACCCCTTATCTATATACCTCTCCTGCCCTCACCATTGTCTCCTTGAAAGTTCAGTTCATTCCTTAACTGAGCTGTTCTTCTGCCTTTGGTGGGTAGCCTGTTCTGGGGGAGCATCATCCCCCAAACCCTCCTACCCCTTCGTTCTTCTCTACTACTTATCTTGTCTACTACTTAGGTTCCTTGTCTTCCTAGAAACTAGCCCACTCTTGGGAAGTGTGACTCCCCCTTGTCCTCCTCTATTCTTTATTCCCTGCTTTGTTTGTCTTCCTGTGGTTAACCAGACTTCTCAGAGGAGCATGATTCCCCAAATTCTCCCACCCTTTTCCTACTTCTACTGAAACTCACTATTTTGCTGCTTCTCCAAAGAACCTTGTTGGATCCAACCCTAGGTTTCACTCTTGACCAATTGAGTTAGTTGAATAGTTTCCAGAGAAAACCTCCTTAGAAACCAGAAACAATGAAAAACCTCCATGGAGACCTCAAACAACTCTCAATCCCTGGGGAAACCACAACACCCTGCTTTCCTATAGCATATACCCTATAAAAAGTTTGGTCCCCAATTATGCATTACTGAAGTCTGTTTGGACCCAGACTACTGTTCCTTCCTTCAATAAATAGCTTTCCATTCCATTTGCCTCTATATTGCTATTCTCATTAGACCATAGGCCAACCTTTCATTCAGCACTTTTTGACCTTTCAGATCTAACTGGTGAGTCTTTTGTAGTGACCTGTAAAGTTTTTGGGTGAGTCTTTTGTAGTGACCTGTAAAGTTTTTGTAGTAACTTTAAACTGTTTTTGCAATTTGTGAATTAAAGTCTAAGTCCTTCTCACCTCCCTGAGTTGGAGTCTGGTGAATTCTTCACAAAACAAACCCACATTTATCATTAAGTCTCCCTTCCCCTAGCCCCGAGGTCCTCCCTCTTCATTAAGATATTTTGATGAGAGGTGACTAGGTGCCGCAGTGGATAGAGCACTGGCCTTGGAGTCAGGAGTACCTGGGTTCAAATCCAACCTCAGACACTTAATAATTACCTAGCTCTGTGGCATTGGGCAAGCCACTTAACCCCATTGCCTTGAAAAAAATCTAAAAAAAAAGATATTTTGATAATGTTTATAGCTTATTGATTTTGATTAAAGGAGAAGACAAACATGAATGCCCAGGATCTTCTTGACATCTGGAAGGAAAATGGACAGCTTTGTAGTCTAGAGTGATGGAAACTTCTCTAACATACCCAACAATATCATCATGGAGTCCCCATCTTCCTAATCTTCCCTTGGTGACCAAATCTCATCTTTAGCTTTTAGTCAGTCCACACAAATCTCTGGTTTCAGGGATAAAGGTTATAAATAAAATTTGGAGATCTTACTGTGGCTCCCAATATCACTCCCTCTCAAGAAATTTTCTTTCTGGGATGTACCAGCAAGATTGAATTACTCCCAATGCTCATTAAACCTTTGGTCAGAGTCAACCAGATTCTTTCTCAATTTTCCAGAACATTTTGGCTTCTTTTGAAAGATCTTCACTTATTTAAAGACCTATCCTTTTTCAAGTATTTTTCAGGTCATGTGATTCATGTGTTCCATGTTCTCTGCATCACAGTCTAATTTTGCTTCTTCTGACTCCATGATATGTCCTCTATGTCTGTATCAAACAAAACATCCCACTCAATAGGGTAAGAGCCACAGAGGAGAGAGACCTTTCATACCACAGGATTGGGAGCTCACCTACTAGCCCATTATTAAAGAGGTTTACTTTCTAATTTAAGTTATAAACACAAGTTACTTCATACATATTCTTCTAAGGGCAGAATCAATGAGTTGGGGCATAAATTTACTGCATCAATATGAGTCCAGATTATAGAGGCAATAGGTGGGAAAGAAACATAAAAGACCATAGGATTTAGAGCTGAAAGTCTTATTAAAAGTTTTTTTTTAAGTCACTCATTTGATAAAGAAATAAGGAATTTGGTCTAATTATTTTATCAGTGTATTAAATAATCATAATATAATACATATATAAACACTATTGATCTTATATTATTGTATTATATTATATATAACAATGTTATATATTATATTTTATCATGTTATTGTTTATGGAGAATTACTATTACATATTGATTAGCATACTATAAATAACATCATACATTATTATAACATCAATATTTATGTAACAACACTATTATATTAGAAGCATATTGATAGTATTATAAAACATTAAAAGAATATATATCATATTATTAATTGGTATATGTAGCACAACTCATTAATCTCATCATTATGATGATTCATGTAAAATATTAAGTGTTATAAAATTATTGTTAATTTATTGCTCTATTTATTAAAATAAATCAGAAAAATGAGACCTAAAGAGGCTAAGTGATTGACCCATGATCACATACTAGTTAGAACTGACACCATGTCAAGAAGTCAAAACTGAGGTACAAGTCCAAAATAAAAATTTTACATAGAAAAATAAGATGCAATTGTCTCG
The DNA here is from genome assembly GCF_037893015.1 of Macrotis lagotis. Lineage (NCBI taxonomy): Eukaryota > Metazoa > Chordata > Mammalia > Peramelemorphia > Peramelidae > Macrotis > Macrotis lagotis. The sequence continues at coordinate 686,389,270 of NC_133658.1, read as the reverse complement.
GTGGCATGCAAATATATATGCAAATCCATGTGAGGCCCTTTTCTCTCTTTCTCTAGCCTGGGTGTGATCCTTGGGGAAATCCCGCGCACATAACTACGTAGGCTACAAGGCTAGGCTAGAGGCATCAGGGCGAGATTCCATCGCAGACAAACTTTCCCTCTGTCTGGCATATGCTAAGTCATGTGGCCACAAGCCACCTCGACAGACATTCAATAGATTATGGGAACAGAATGTGGCAGCCCGAAAATGAAGGTGTTTCTCCCCATGCATGCAAATGACAATACCTCGCTGTCCTTCAGGGCCTCTGCTCCACCCTGCCAGCAGCTTCAAACGCCTGAAAATTACAAAGCTGTCAGAGAAGTAAACGCAGAGCAAAGTGAACTTTGAACACTGGGTGGGAATGAGGACGTGGTGCTAGCAGATTCCGCTTAATCAAGAGAAAAAGTTTGAGGGGTTAAACAGAGAGTCAAAATGTGAGTGTGAGATACACAAACTAGCCTGCTCTCCAGGGTTGGCTAAGCCACCGGAAGATTTAAACAGATGGAAAGCACCTCCTCTGTCCTTGAGAGGACAGAGAAACCTAATAAAAAGGAATGTGATGCCTGGTTTTTACATTTTTCTCTTCAGCCATTTTTCTGCCTTCTGTTTCCTGAGTGATGTAGGAATCTAAATGCTGCAATAATTCAATAAGCAGGAAGACCCAACTAACTTAGAATAACCCAGAGGCAGTAGCCAGAGCAAAATACGATCAGGGTTTGGGTTATTGATTTAAATCACATTCGGGGTCCACTGTCCTGTGGTGTTCAGCGCTTCCGCACCAATCATGCTAAATGACATACATTAAAATCTAAACTGCACCCAAATTGCTGCTTCCAGAACAAGTTTATTGCCGAATGAAAATCTGAATTTTCCAAAGTAAGTATCTTATCGGCCCTACTAAATAATAAACTCTTTGAGGGCACAAATTACTCTTTGTATAATTACACTCCTATAGGGTCCAAACATATGTAGGTTTTGGTTTTGGTCACTTGGGAGCCAAATTTTAAAAGCTGATCAGAGGAATTTCTATTTTATTCTAGAGATTTAAAATTGGAAGGGGCCTCAGTGCTCATCTGCTCCAACCTCAGAAGAAACAAGACCCCATAGGGATTAACTAATTTGCCTAAAGTGATACAGGGAATAAAAGACAGAACTAGGATTTGAACTAAGGTCCTGAATTCAAACACTAACTCAGAACCTAGCTCTGAGATCCTGGGTAAGTAACTTAATTCTGTTTGCCTCAGTCAATAAACCACTCCAGTATCTCTGCCAAGAAAACCTCAAATGGGTCATGAAGGGTCAGACACAAATGAAAAATAACTGAACAATAACCTCTGATTCTAAATGCTGCAGTCCTCACTCTGAACCACATTGTGCAAATCTTAAAATCTTAGAAGAACCTATTCTTTGTTGCCATAGAATTCTATGCCTATCTTATTCTACCTCATAATATAGTTATTTGAATAAAATGTCTCATTCACCCTATTAAATAATAAATTCTTTGAGGGCCCAAATTGCACTTTGATTTTCTTTGTAGCCCTACACTGTCAAACACAGCAACATGCAGGTATGGGTTTGGGTCAGCTTGTGAGGGTTCTAAAAGCTGATCAGAGTTATTTCCATTTTATCCTCGAAGCAACAGAGAAATACTATAGCTTATTGAGCAGGGAAATGACTAGGAAACCAATGAACAATTGAGCCCTCCAACAGAATTGATTAAAACAGGGACTCAAACTTTTTGGTGGTCAAGTTCCACTTTGGCAGTTCTGGGAAGCCTATGGATCCCATCTCAGAATAATGTTTTTAAATATATTAAATAAAATATAGAGGATGATGAAGCCAATTAACACTGAAATAAAGATCTAAGTTTTCTTTTTCAGTCAAGTTTATTGACCCCTTGAAATGTTCTTAAGTCTAGGTTAAGAATTGCTGTCATGTGCAAAGTATTAAAGTTTTGCCCATTTCAGACTTCGACTGGGTTACATTTACAATTTGTAAACAGAATAAAACCTTGAGTGGTTTATACCCTTTGTGAATACCATATGATTCATGGATTATAATGGGTGCAAAACTGGGATTAGCTCATTTATACCTTCTAAGGGGATCACCCCTTTTCAGTCTTTAATGGGCTAGTGTATCCTTAAAAAAAGAAAGACTAGGTTTCCTTATCTCATCCAGGCTGCAAGTACATGGGCTTGTCAAAGTCTCAGTCCCACAATGATCAGTCTGGGAAAATCCACTCTTTTTCTGACTTGAGCAAATTTGTCTCTTGTTAAAATTATATCTTATTAAGTCCCTTCCATCCCCATCTATCCTAGTAAGTATAATAAGTATTATAAGTAGCCAGCAAAAAGGGGCATTATAGAAAATAAAACTGCAAAGGGGAACTTGAAAGTTGAGTACAAATTATCCTAAAGATCAAAAGAGCATAATTTACAAATTTAGTCATCTATTAATCAACATTCATATCCTAGAAATATGTGCTGAATTAGAAGTCACCAAATCACTACTGTCAGGGTTCTGGTCCTGTGATATGTAAATTCCATATCTCCACAGGTCTAGACCAGCAGAACATCCAAAAAGTGCTGGTCATTTTGAGATTAAATGAAGTTTAACTGATTATTTTGAGTAACCCCCAGAAGACACTGAGAGGAATAACTTTATTTCCCCCCCACCAAAAAAAATGCTATGAAAATGAGTACTCAAATTGCTGCCTCCCTGCCCCAAGATTTTTCTATCTCTATCAGGTGTCATGCTATCTAGTGCTCACAGGTCTAATCTATAGTTGCAAGTGATGCTGTCTGACTCTCCCCTGTCCCCATCCTCTTCCTCACATTATCTTCACTAACCCCTTTCCCCATCCCTGTGCTGTTATCTGACTTTGCTCCTTTTTTTTCACTCCTTGTGGTTGCCGTGCTATTTGTCCCCACACACACTCTATGGATACTTAAAGTGTAATTTTCCCTTCTGTTCTGTGGCCCATCTTGGTCTTTCTTGATGAAAACCCAAAGAACTGGATATGTCTCTTCTCATTTCATGATTTCATAAATGAATTATCAATTCACTTCATCCTCATCATCCTGAGGGTCTCCAGCTACCAGAAGCTCACATATCAACATCAAATGGTACATAGATGTCCACAGTAGTTCAGAACTCCTGAAGTCAAAAGCTCCACCAGTCTCAGTCACCCCAGTAGCAGAAATTATAGACCAATGCCACCACAACTAGTAAAACAAAAATTTTAAGAGACTGGAATCAGGAAGGAATGCATTTCTGAAAGGGGGGACCTCCTATGCAAAGACTTGGAGTATTAAGGAATATTATGTACAGGAGTCAATTTGGAGTAATATGTAGAGTGGTGCTGTCTTAAGCAGAGCAAGTTGGCAGCTGTATGGAAAATGGTAGAGGAGAAGGACTGGAAGCCAGAAGTCTAATTAGCAGACTCTACAATAGTCTAGTCCAGTGATCTCCAAATTGGTATGTGCCCACAAGGGACACATAGAACAATCCACTGGGATGCAGGAAGAAAGTATAAGAACTGCTGGACTCTAAGGAAAGCTGAGTGCTGCAGAATCGATATTTTTGAATTGTGCTGCTGGAGAAGATTTTTGAGAGTACACAGGACAGCAAGGAGGTCAAATCAGTTAATACTTAAAGAAATTAATTCAGGCTATTCACTGGAAGGTCAAATACCAAAGCTGAAACTTGACTTGGGCACTTAACAAGAAAATGGAAATCATTGGAAAAGACCCTGATGTTGGGAAAGATTAAAAGCAAAAGGAAAAGGGAATAGTAGAGGGGAAGATGAATAGATAGTATCATGGAAACAATGAAAATGAACTGGGGACAGACTGAGAGATAATGGAGGATAGAAGGGTCTGACATGCTATGGTCCATGACCAAATGACTAAAAACAACCAAAAACATTTATGTATCATACCTCAAAAAGAAAAAGATATTAAACTATTTCTGATATTATAATATTCCTATCAATACTGGATCTCTCACCCAGTCATATGCAGATCAAAGGTCATATGCAGGACCCAAGCTATCTTGAGTGAAGACCCAAAGGAGTGAACAATGGAGCTCTGACTTATTAGTTCACTTTCAGCACATTGCCAACAGTTTACAATTCATTTTCTCATAATTAAGTGAATTTATAGATTTTGCTACCTCATTATAACTAAACTTACTTTCACATAATGGACAAGTAGATGCCCATTAAAAATTCCTACAAAAGGGGCAGCTAGGTGGGACAATGGATAGAGCACCAGCTCTGGCATTAGGAGGACCTGAGTTCAAATCCAGACTCAGACACTTAATAATTGTGTAGCTATGTGACCTTGGGTGACCCCATTGCCTTAAAAAAAATATTTTTTTTAAATGAAGAAGTTTTCAAGCTACAAATTGTTTTGGGCTTTTCTGGTTTCCATCTTCTAGAGAGAAAATGTATATATATATATATATATATATATATATATATATATATATATATACACACACACATATATATATATTTTCATATTGTCTCCTCCATTAGAGCTTCTTTTCAATGTTCAGAGAAAGATTTTCATTGAGAGTCATAGAGAATATATACCAAGATAAGTGCCAAATGATGCATATACTTAAATATAAAGATAAAATAATTTAAAAATGGAGAAACAAGTAAGAAATTATCTTTCAGCTCTAAAAAGGAGATAAAAAAGAAAACAGGAGAAAAAGTGGGCATTTTTTAAAACATAAAATTGGAAAGCTTTTATATAAACAAAACCAAATTAGCAAAAAATGAGAAGGAAAGTAAATACCAAGGGAAAATAGCTTTGCAGCAAGTTTTTCTGATAAGGAACTGTTTCAAATTTGTAAGAATAAGAATCATTCCCCAATTGATAAATGACTAAAAGGTAGCAATAAAAAAAATTTCTAAGAAGTTCAAGCTATTGGGGTGGCTAGGTGGCATAATAAATAGAGCACTGGCCCTGGAGTCAGGAGTACCTGAGTTCAAATCTGACCTCAGACGCTTAGCAATTACCTAGCTGTGTGGTCTTGGGCAAGCCACTTAACCCCATTGTCTTGCAATAAAAAAACCTAAAAAAAAAATAGAAGTTCAAGCTATAAAAAGATACTTTTAATAATTAAATAATTGATTTAAAAATTTATTAATGATTATAGAAATGAAAATTGAAGCATCTCTGAAGTTTTACCTCACACTAATAGACTGGTAAAATTGACCAAAAAAGTAATGACAAATTCTGAAGGGGCTATGGAAAAAATCTTAGTGAAGCTGTGAATTGGTCCAAATTGCTAAGAAGTAATTTGGAACTATGTCTCAAAAGTTATTGTCCTAAAATTAGAGAAACAAGGAGCCCAAGAGCCCAAAAATGTACTTGGAAGAAAAAAGCAGCACCTGGTGCCAGAGGGAACTTCTTACCACCCCATTCTCCTTTCATTTCCCTCAACTTCAGTTCAGTTTTCTTGTTGGCCCAACCTGAGGGTATCAAAAAGTCTCTCCCTCTTTGATTTAGACCATAAGTGCCAAATTTCAGTCAAAAATTGGCAATGTCTCCTTTACCTATGAACATGAATTTCAAGAAGTGTTCTCAGGGGCAGCTAGGTGGCACTGTGGGTAGAACACTGATCCTGGAGTCAGGAGGACCTAAGTTCAACTCCAATCTCACAATAATTATCTAGTTGTATGACCTTGGACAAGTCACTTAACCACTGCCTTGCCAAAAAGAAATGTTCTCTTTTGTTTTCTCAGGAAGGAGACCCTAATTATTTGAGTGGCATGTGAAAATGTTCACCTACTTCTTTCCTACTTGTTTTAATTCCAATTTAATGATTTATTTTTAAAATGTATAGTCTTTGCCCTGGTGGAACAGGAAGGTAAGGTAACTAAATTTAGATTTTTAACATATTTAGGGTAGGAATGAAGCAGGTACTGTGGAGCAATTAGAACTTGGTTAAACATCAAGAACACCAAGGTGATCCACTACATACCAGGCCATTGTCAGTTGCCTTCAATGTCTCTGGAAGAGAGAGTAAAGCTGATAAGTTTTTACAACTCCACCTCATTTAGATCCAATTCACATCACTCTTGATGCCATTAGTCCTCTTTGAAGACAAAGTATGAGAGGCAGCTAGGCGGTACAGTGGATAGAGCACCAGTCCTGGAGTCAGGAGGACCTGAATTCAAATCTGATCCCAGACACTTAATAATTGCCTAGCTATGTGATCTTGGGCAAGTCACATAACCCTATTGCCTTGCAAAGAAAGAAAGAAAGAAAGAAAGAAAGAAAGAAAGAAAGAAAGAAAGAAAGAAAGAAAGAAAGAAAGAAAGAATCAAAAGATGAACAATAACAACAACAATAGAGGTATGAAACTCAACTAGAAATAGGGCCACTAAATTCTATATAAGAATCCTTGCTGCCTTAGAAAACCTCAAATTAACATCATGTATGTTCTATTGTATTTTTATTTTGTTAAATATTTCCAATTACATTTTAATCTAGTTCAGATTTAATATGGCTTGTTGTGAAGCAGAGGGCAAGGCGTTTGAAAATTCTGTACCAGAACACCAGTACACTAGTTTTGAAGTCAGAGGTCCCAGGTTCAATTCCTGCACCTTGATTCTTTCAACCCATGTGACTGGGGGGCAAATTACTAAACTAGAAAATGATGGGGATTAATCTAGATAGTCTCTGTGAACGCTTCAAGCTCTAAATCTATCATAGTCATATAAAAAAATTACTGCCACATTGAACTCTAAGAATTCCAAGGTAAGTAGAAGATGAATGACATCTGTTACAACTGAAAATTTGATGAGGGGAAAAAAAATTAGTCCAGTCACAACTTTGGATGACTTCTAAGGTACTTATTTTGGATTACCTCTTCTAAATAGTGTCTGTTATTGCCCCCTGGTCCTCTTTTCTTTTGAAATATAAGTTTTTATAGGTGACAAAAAGAAAATTATCTTATGGTAGGAAAATTACTTTGAATGATGCCTACAAAACAATTACAAGATATTGAAAGAGCAGATACTTTTCTTATTACTAATGCTGGTTCTTCTTAAATCACCAACAAAACAAGAACAATCAAAATCTAATCAAATATCACAAGAAGCCTACCAAAACTGAAATTTTCAACATTATTTGAAATATTGATATATATTATATCATAATGATAAATATCATTAACCATTTATGATTTACCCAATTCCCAATCAAAATCCTCCAATTGTTGGTTTCATCTATGTATAGTTTTGTATTATATTTCAAAAGCAAAGACGAATGATCAGGGAAGGAAGCACAAGGCAGAAGAGGCATCTAGGGCCCTAGGATCCCAAATCAGTTTGGTTATCTTCTCTTAGTTGCATGTGAGCAGTTTCTAATTCTGCCCAGGGTTGAGAGGAGGGAACCTCCTAGGCTGAAGAGAAACAAGTGGCAAAACCATCAGATAGTTCCAAGTTTTAAACTGAATCAGTCAACCATGGCAAAACTGTATGGCAGTGGAGACCTAGAAGTCTCAGTAACTCCAGTATTTTCACTATGAAGACAGACTACAATTGATCAGTCCTCCAAAGGTTATCATTAGAAACCAGCCTGCAACAATTCTGCCTCCTTAAGCATATAAACCACCCATCTCTATAGTTGGTTTCATCCCTTCTAACACATATTTATTTCTAACACACGTATTTATTTACCTTCTCTGAAAATGTTTTAGGAACATAATTGCTTAGAGGAACAACCAATACCAATAATCTCTGTTGCTTTACTTTTTTTTTTTCAAAGAGCAGACTAACTGGTGTTTGGCAGAATTTATTACTCTTTCATCACAACTCTTTCCCAATCCATGTTTTTTGACACATTCTTCACTTTAGACTTAGAATATGGAAGTTTAGGGGACTGTTGAAGTACAATTTTAGCAAAGTGATGTGCCAGTTGGAATGAACAGCAGTTAAAATCAGATATTCTGCAAATAACACATTCCATTGTAAAAACTAACTGTTTGGCTTAAGAAGAGAGACACAGATGTTCTAAGAATCTCAATACCATCACAGGTTCCTTCCAAGCTGTTTCAGCAAATCCAAAGAGGAATTTATTTAATCCATCAGCCAAAATATCCAAAAAACCTTTTCTAAATATCAATCTGTGATGGTAGAAAAACACTTTACAACCTAAAAATGTTATTGATATTCAAATAAGTATATGCTACTTAGAGACACTACTATTCCCACACCAGGAAAACAGAGATCAGAGCTCTAGGGACAAGTGACACCTAGAAGAGTGGGAAAGAATAGGGGCGGCTAGGTGGCGTAGTGGATAAAGCACCGGCCTTGGAGTCAGGAGTACCTGGGTTCAAATCCGGTCTCAGACACTAATAATTACCTAGCTGTGTGGCCTTGGGCAAGCCACTTAACCCCATTTGCCTTGCAAAAAAAAAAAAAAAAACCTAAAGAGTGGGAAAGAATGGACTCAGGGAGGAGACTAAATAGCAAAATGGGGTGGAGGGAATGCAAAATGGGGAGGGAGGGGAATGACCATGTGAAGGGCAATGATTAATACTGAATTGCACAATTAGGGATGTAGGAAAATTCCTAGCATAAGACAATATTCTCTCTGCAAGAACTGCTATTTCTAAGAATAAGGCACATCGGGAAAAGGTGCCAGAGACAAGAACTAAAAACAATAAGAAACTATTTAGAAGAGGGAAACCCAATATAGGTATCTGAAAAGCTTTAATTAAGGAATAGAGAGATAAAAGAAAGATTAAATAAGGACCATGAATCAAAGAATAAAAGTCTAGAATGGATAGAAAAGGAAGATCAATAATGAAGAGAATGAGGAAAAGAAATCCTTTTTAGAAAAAGATATAGAAATTGACATTTTAAAAATTAATGAATAAAGTTGAAGAGGAGAAAGGGGTGATATTACTTGACTACTTAACTGAGAGTAAAAAAAGAGAAGAATTCAATTACTAAGTAGAAGAAAGTAAAAAAATAAAATAAAAGTAAAACTCCAAAATGAGAGGAAATGGGAGGTTTGAGGGTGAATAGAAATAAAACAGTGGGAGTAGGCTAAAATAGCTGAAGAGAGGAAGAAAAAGTACAAAAGCAAAAGAAAATCTTAATTTAGGGAAAACTATTAAGAATGATTCAAATCAGTGCAGTTGTTCCTGGAGGAGATGGCATCTTTGACAGAACACTGGGCAAAACACTGCAATGAACTCAGAAAGAACATGTTAAAGGGGCAGCTAGATTGCACAGTGGATAGAGCACCAGCCCTGGAGTCAGGATTACCTGAGTTCAAATCTGACCTCAGACACTTAATAATTACCTAGCTGTGTGGCCTTGGGCAAGCCACTTAACCCCACTGCCTTGCAAAAATAATAATAATATGTTAAAAAAAAAAAAAAGAAAAAGAAAAGATGTTGGCAAAGACACTTCCTGGCCCTGCATGGGATAAAAGATTTCCTTTTCTAAAAAGTCCCATATCAGTTCTGAGGGAGAGGAAACATGCTCAAATTGAGTCCCTGCCTAAGACAGAATTGTCTAGAAACAAGCTCATCAAACCAGGAACATGAGTAAGAGGAAAGTAAAATGTATATTCATGTGTAATAACAGAGTAAGGGAAGACTATAGGAAAAATTTTGATAAAAAAAAATATTTCCTAGAAAAAGTACTATGTATATTTTCACTTTATAAAAATATACTTGGAAGAAACAAAACTTTTTTTTTCATTTTAGCAATATTAGAAGAACTGGAGGCTTTGTATCTCCCATCAAAGCATACACAGGTCCCTTTGTCATGTCGGAGAAACTATTGATTCAGCTATTAAATTGTGCTATATGGAAAAATCTTGACAAGAGCAAAATCATTTATTAGACTAACAAATATGTTAGTTGAACCAGCTTTTGAGACTTCTAAAATCCATTATACAATTGAAGTTCTTTTTCAGAGACCAAGATATATTACAGAGTCCAATTCTCTGGACAGCTATGACTGATTTACATATACATGCCCAGAGTCCATTATTTAGAAGGGAAATAGTCATCTAAGGCTGTGTGGTTTTGAAATCATCCACAATGGGCTATGCTTGTCTATCTCAACAACTAAATTTTTGGGGTCTTCTTCCCCAACCTATCCTCTAACTTTTTCTAAACAAAGTATGCCAGGGAAGAAGAGGAGGAAGACTTGCTAAACATTCATGAATAGTCATCTAGATCTGCCCTGATGGTCTAAGTGACCCTCTGAGAAAAATAAGCATTTTCAAGCCCTGTTTGCTCCAAATACTCTAAACCTCATCTCAACTAAGTCCTCACTCCTGTTTCTTCTTCTTTTTTTTTTTTTAGGTTTTTGCTAGGCAATGGGGTTAAGTGGCTTGCCCAAGGCCACACAGCTAGGTAATTATTAAGTGTCTGAGATCAGATTTGAACCCAGATACTCCTGACTCCAGGGCCAGTGCTTTATCCACTGCGCCACCTAGCCACCCCTCTCCTGATTCTTCTTACCAGCAGTAGTCACACATATCCTCTCCACCTACAGAAAATACAGAACTATTCCCAGATGAAGTGTGGCTGTTTGGGGTTATGAATAATGAAATTCAAGGTCCAAGCCCCCATCCAATTCCTTTATCTACTGCTAGACCATAGAAAAGACTAAATCTAACAACAATGACACTTATATAAGACATGAAATAATAGCACAAATAATATGGAAGAGAATCACATAAGATCATTCTTTGTTCCCATGCACTAATGACTTCCATTGCTGACTCTTTCAAGGAACTCTAATCTAATTCTCACTTAATCCCCCAGGTTCCCCAGTCTAATGGAAATGGTCACTTTAAAAATCACAGAACCAGTGGTAAAAACTGAGAGTGTAGTGCCAAATATCTCTTAGATTTTCTTTCCCAATGATCCTGGAAAAGCTGGAAAATGCTAAAACTTATTTTGGCTCTGGAATCATCGGGGCCCACCTATCACACCATATGAAGATGAACATACTATATCTTCTGGTCACTTGTGCCATCCTAGACCTCATCTTTCTTTTCCCTGCTCATACTGCCCATTCTTAAAACCTCCTGCCTTGTAGAGCACTCCCCACCCACTAGAGTTCTTGCCTAAGGATGTCAACATGTACAGACAGCCCAAACATAATGTTGTCCAGGCAATTTCTTCCAATGAGTAATCTTTGAACTTGAAGCATTTTGGGAAATGCAATCCTAGAAACTTAGTCATTATTTTTGACTAGTTGTGTGTCATCTCATAATTCTCCTTTGCAAGCAAAATCTGACAAATTAGGGCTCAAAGAGTTTTAGAGTTAAAAGAATTATCTAATTCAACCCTCTCATTTTGTAGGTGAAAAAATTGGGCCCAAGGTGGTTAAATTGCTGTCCAAATTCATACAGTTCAATAGTATTAAAAAACCTAGTATCCCATACTCTAAAAACAACTGCTTTTTCCATTATACATCTGTACCAAGTCTCTTCTGCTCTGCCATAGACTTTCTAAAGAAGTAATGGCATATTTCAATTGTTTCCAACTTCTTTGTGATCTCATTTAAGATTTTTTTTTACAAAGATACTGGAATGGTTTGCCATTCTTTCTCCATCTCATCTTATAGTTGAGGAAACTGACAAACAGAATTAAGTGATTTGCCCAAGAGTACCCTGGATGGATTTGAACTCAGACCTTCCTGACTCCAGGACCAGTGCTCTATTCATTATGCTACTTAGCTGCCCATGAAGAAGTAAGAGAGTCTATATCATCTTTACCCTGAGGTAAAATGAGGATCAGAATGAGAGCATTAGTGACAAAAGTAACTGACATTATTGGGAGCATAAACATTAATTGTCAATTCATTCTAAAATTTGTCCATATTTGTCAAACATTCACAAGGTATTATTGTTCTGCAACATTCAACAAAAAGTTGGAATTTACCATCGTCTTTGATGAAAAAGGACTAATATGGGAGATAAGATAGAAGAAAACACATATAATAAAAAATGTTTGGTTATTTATCAATGGTGACATGAAAGAGAACTAGGAAATAATATGATGTCATCAGTCTAAGCAATACCTTCTGTTACTAGTGCCTATCCTAACATATCTTGTATTTGTTTTGTTTGTCGTGTGTGTGTGTGTGTGTGTGTGTGTGTGTGTGTGTGTGTATATTTCCCCATTAGAATATTAGAATGTACATTCCTTGGGGAAAGAAACTTTTATTTTTTAAATGTCTGACTCATTTAATAAATGTGTATTGATTGAATGAATTAATGAACAAACTCAGAAATTTGAAAAAACTCAACTTCTATTGTCTACTGATCAAGTTGAGAATGTAAAAAAGGATGGTGTAGCCTGAAAGTCAGATGCCTCACTCTTGGCTACAGTTAGTACATTATAATGAGAAAAGTATTGTAAATGAGGGGAGGAGGAGGAGAGCAGGATAAATTATTCCTTTTGTATGATAAGATACTGTGTATTAATATTGATACCATATACCTCCTCCACCCCTGGTTGAGGGAGGGGAACAAATGAAGTAAATGAACAAGGCAGTCAGGCCTGGGGTGGAGGGAGGAGATATGTGAGGAGACTACCTAATTTTAATCAGGAACAACAGCCATTCTTTGTTGACTGAGCTATAGAGCCATTTTTTTAATGAATCAAAGAACTTAGACTAAGATGTCTGGATTGGCGTGGATTCATATGTCAATTAGGGGTTTTCTGGCTAAAGGGAATGCCATTCAAAGTCAGGGACTAGCAAAGTGAGATTACATACTACAGAACATTATAGTAGAAGCCTGGACCTAGGGAGAGGATCTAGAAACAGGTTTGGTGAGTAGATTTAGGAGACTTGGGAGCTGCCCAGATTTCTCTGGGTAAATATTTTAGTGTATATTAAATTACTGTTACCATAGGGTATTACCTATGAATTTACTCTTTCCTTATGAATACATACTTGTAAAAAAGCAGAAAAGGTATCTGGAGTACATAGTAGAGATGAAAGGAGACAGCAAATGCTGTCAGTATCTATTCAGTCACAGGAAGATTCAAAAGACAAAGCTGGTAAACCTTAGCTGCAATGAAGTCAGGAAGGAAGAGTTTAAGAATTGGTTAGCAACTGAGAAATATAATGTCTCAAAGTTATCCTTGTGAGAAAGGCACTCTTCATATTATTATTATCATTATTATTGTTGTTGTTGTTGTTATTGTTATTGTTATCATTTGATCTACAGACAAACTGCTACTATGAGTGATCACACAGTAAATAAATATTTAAGTCAGCATCTGAAACATTTTCCAAGCCCAGAACTCTATTCATAGGTATAACAAACATGACTGTGTGGTATACATACCTTCTAACTCTTCTCTCTTCTTTCTCTCTGGGCCAGTTCACTAATCCATATATTACTAGAATTTACTCTCTCAGTCATAAACCTGTTATGGAGAAATTATAAATTAATTTCTCAAAGCTAGAGTTGTAAGAACTCCTGAGCCCCCACTGGGTGTGTTTTCCTTTTAAATAAATCAGCCAAAATGACACTATTAAATTTCAACATGAAAATTTTACTAAAACAGAATGTAAAGCAAGAATAATAATAAAATAGCTGTACATCCAAAAATGTCACATTCTTTCAGCAATGTACACAGTTACTAAGGCAAAAAGCCTCTCAAGAGTTAAGGTTGCTCCTCTTTTGGGCCCTGGATACCAGTAAGAGGTAAGGCAAGCCAGTCTCTTATTTCTGCACCTAGTTCTGTTAAGCAGCAAAGGGTTCTTCTTCCTCAGCAGCAACAATCTTCTTTCAAACAGTTTAGCTCCTAGCTAAAAATAAAAAATGTATCTTCTAGTTAGCTCACTGAGGGATTAGTATATACTCTAAAACATTCTTTGCAATTTCAGTTCAACTGCTTTCCTAGGAACCATCCCTTCACTTGGATCTGAATGAGTTGGGTTTTTTTAACAGTAGGGCATCAGTCTCTTCTTAATCTTTTGCTCAGCTAGACTCAGTCAGACTTGGCTCTCCTCCACTTTGCTATTTTTAAGTAGCAGTGGGAATTATCAACTCTTCAGAATCTTCCTCAATTTATTCCATCTCTTTCTTGGCTTCTATCTCTGCTGTGCTTCTTCAGTCTGTTTTTCACAACAGTGTATCTCACCTCTATCTGAGAATAAAAAACAAAACTAAATTCACATAAATGCCACAAATAGGCAATATAAAATTGTTCCATATTCACCAACAAGTTCTAGTTATCAGAGTTTTCCAGCTATCAACTTCAACATCTTCATGGAAGTCATATGTAAATTATCTTCTGGGAAACAAAACCTTTCAGCTACCTTTGATTTCACTAAGGGCTGCTTTCTCAAAGGTTACTTCAGAACTGCTTATTTTCCTGCCCCTTTCTGACAATACAATTGTTCAAACTGAAAAGAGGGAGAACATTATACGTACATCATGATGGATCCACACCATTCCCAGCCTACATTTTTTTTTTCAGTTGAGTGGGGAGAATGACCTATTTTCCTAAGAGTTGTAGGCAGAGAACTATCCATAGGTTCTCTTAAATACTCACCAAGAGAACTCAGTAGCAACTTTGGAATCAGAGCAGTATGAAAAGCAAAAGGGAAGGATGGTATCAAGATGAAGACTAGGGGAACAAAAAAATTGTTTTTTTAAAAAAAGGAGAAAAAATAAAAGGGGAGAGGAGAAGAAAAGTGGAAAGAAAACTAAAAGGGTAGGAAAGTTAGAAAGAGAGGAAAAAGGAGCGGCTAGGTGGCACAGTGGATAAAGCACCGGCCTGGAGTCAGGAGTACCTGGGTTCAAATCCAGCCTCAGACACTTAATAATTACCTAGCTGTGTGGCCTTGGGCAAGCCACTTAACCTCAATGCCTTGCAAAAAAACTTAAAAAGAGAGAGAGAGAGAGAGAGAGAGAGAGGAAAAAGAAAGGATATGGAAGATAGAGGTAAGACCTGGAAAGAAGAAGGAAAAAGGGAGAGAGAGAGAGAGAGAGAGGAGGATGGGACTGAGAAATGGAGGAAGAAGGAAGGAAGGGAAGAAGGGAGAAAGGTAGAGAAGAAGAAAGTAAGGAAGTAGAGAGAAAAGAAAAAGAAGAGAAAGAAAAAAGAAGCAAGGAGTAAGAAAAAAGTGAATAGTTGAATGATGACAATTTTACAAAATACAGCATATATATGATCTTTGAATTTTCCTTCTGTAGGAAGTAGAACAATTTTAGTTATTGGTGGAAAGCAGTGCAAAGTCACCAGTTCTTTTTGGTCTTCTCCATCTGTAAAGACTCCAGTGATTTCCATGGAACCCAAGGGCTGGGGAAGCGATGATGAGGAAGAGATTTGAGACTCTTGGAGTCTGATTTGAGACTCATTTGAGACTCCCCTCAACCCCAGCTTTACCCAGCTCTTTTGCAGTGAGATTGATGTACTCAAACCAGGGATTTGATAGAAATTGAAAATAATTTTTCTGACCATAACACGGTTAAGTCTAAGAAAATCCAAAAAATAAGTAAGAAGAGTCAGTTTTAAAAAAGAGAGAGCGAGAATTAAAGATGCCTAAAGCTTTCTCTGGTTTAGCTTTCTGGTTGTGATTGTCATTTACATTACAAAAGAGCTAAAGATGACCCCTGGGACTATCAAGCTAAAATACTGGCAGTCCTTCCTCCTAGGGGAGAAGAGACAGCTGAAGACCAACAGATAATAATAGAGAATAGCAACCCAAAGTAAAGACTAGAAGCAGTTGCACTGGCTCAGGGAAAACAGAGGCAGCATTGTCAGCGGATGTGTACAGCAGTAAGCAGCAGAGCAGAGAAAGCAAAGCCAAAAAGGAACCTGTGTTCAGTAGACAAAGCTGTTCAATAATACTAAATACAAAAAATAATAACTAACATTTATATAGTGCTAACAGGATCAAGCACTGTTAAAGTAGTTACAATTATTATCTCATTTGATCCTTACATCACCCCTGGGTCATGGGAGCTTTATTATCCCCATTTTCAGATGCAGAAACTGAGGCAAAAAGAGGTTAAGTGATTTTCCTTCTTTTTTTTTTTTAGGTTTTTTGCAAGGCAAATGGGGTTAAGTGGCTTGCCCAAGGCCACACAGCTAGGTAATTATTAAGTGTCTGAGATCCGGATTTGAACCCAGGTACTCCTGACTCCAGGGTCGGTGCTTTATCCACTACACCACCTAGCTGCCCCATGACTTCCCTTCTCTGAGATTTCAGTTCACCTGCTTTTCTATGAGCCATCCACTCACTTGAATCTGACTGAGTTTTGAGACACTTATTACAAATGTCTGCAGCTGGTTTGGGTTTGGGCTTTTTTTTGGGGGGGGTAAGGCAATGGGGTTAAGTGACTTGCCCAAGGTCACACAGCTAGGTAATTATTGTGTCTGAGGCCAAATTTGAACTCAGATCCTCCTGACTCCAGGGCCGGTGCTCTACCCACTATGCCACCTAGATGCCCCTGTGGCTGGTTTTGAACTCAGCTCTTCCAAGAGCAGCACTCCATCTACTGCATCACTTCATCACATCATCAGAAGACACCAACAGCCATGCAGCATCAGATGTTTGAGCTATCTAGGACAAGTATGTGTCCTCACCCTGTATATTTCCTATAAATGTGAAAGGAGACCCTGGATGGCAAACCTCATGTAAGTCTTCAGCAGTTAATCCCAGGTCAAGGACCAGGCAGATAGAGAAGGAGACCAAAAATATAAAAAATACTAGGGTCCACTGCCTATACAGTTCAGCCTAAGAGCTGTGATGCAAACAGGTTGTTTTTACTAACTTTTTTTTTGTGCAAGCCTTATGAAGATATTCCTTTCCCCAAAGAATGTGAATGAATTGAGTGAGCTGTCTGACTAATCTTTCCATGCCCTATTTTCTAATTTCCTAGTTTCAGACAGACTAAAGTTATATGCCCGAAAGAATAATCTGAGTTTTCCTCTTAGGCTCTATTCTACCTTTTTCAGTTCCCAGAATGTTATTATATCATCACTCACCCTGTCTCCTGGCAGTCATTGTGTTACTTAACCTCCACTGGACCAGCCTAGACAGCCTTCATCTCAGCATCATTTAGATCTGCCACTACTCCTCCTTGTGTTCTTAAGGGCAGGGACATATTTCACTAAGAAGATGCAAAATATTTGGGTCTTAAAGCAAAGTAGCACATTGCTATCTATTTTGGGCAATTCTTATATCCATGTGCATCCATAGACCTGAACGAGAAAATTAATGCAGTCATTTTTCTCAAAGCTTGTGTCTTAAACACAGACTAACCAGACCCTGGAAAGCACTTTGGGAGCAAACTTTTTAATTAAAAAGTTGTTGCAACACAGCATTTGATTCCAAATTCTAAGCAGCCACTGACAGGCTCTGAGTTGTTACCAGGGTTGTCCTTACTGAGGCCCAGGGTGATCCCTTGAGGATTCAGAGTTGAAGTGAATCACATTCTATGATTTTTCCATCCATTTAGGCTTTTCCACAGGTGAATCCATTTAAAATGCACACCCTGGGCAGCCTTAAAAGAGAAAATGATTCAGAAATGAATAAAAGCCTGAATGAAAAGTGTCTTTGAAAGTGGGTAGGACAGGGCAACTAGGTGGCTCAGTGGATAGAGCACTGGCCTTGGAGTCAGGAGTACCTGAGTTCAAATCCAGCCTCAGACACTTAATAATTACCTAGCTGTGTGGCCTTGGGCGAGCCACTTAACCCCATTGCCTTGAAAAATATTTTTTAAAAAAAGTGGGTAGGACAGCATAGAAACTTTGACAATGGTTGGAGTTTATAGACTGATTATTTTTTAACTTTCATTGTTTGACTCCCAGAATCATTGATCAAGAACCTGGTTAGGCCCTCCTTAGGTTCCAACCTGAGTCTTTGATTTGCCAAATTCTAAAAACTTGTTGTTTTTCGCATATGTAAAACCAGACCTTTACCTCCACCTCATCACCACCACCACCACCTTCATGACCTGAAAGTTCATTTAGATTAGAGCTCTAAGATTATAAGCAATACTTTTTGTAGAAGCAAAATATAGGAAACAAAGTGAACTCCCATCTCACTGGGAATAGCTAAACTACTTGTGGTTCCTAAGTATAGAATATTTCTTTGTTGTAAAAAATGAGGGATGTGACTATAATTGGGATCTGCAGCATACCTCTCCACATTGAGAAATTTAAGACTTTCTTCCAGGAGAATCATGACAATGTGGAATGGAAGCAGAAAGGCTTGAAAAGGCTGAGAAACATTGTTAGGGTCTGTTTTCTGTGAACCTTCATCACTTGGTGCCCTTGAGCACCAGAGCCTTATTTTACTAAGTACCATAGGAGTGGGAGTGGATTAGAGACTGGGAAGGATATTTAAGCACTTGTGTTTTGGTGAATAAATGGATACCTTGGTGTACAAAGGGAGAATTTGTCTTCCTTGTCTCCCACGCCTTCAACACTCACTTGGGGAAAGATTGAGGGAGTCCAGAAAGGGACTCAACAGAACATGTGTAATCACTCTATAACTGTTATAGTAATTTAGTCCCTACTAATAATACTTAAGGAGAGCATTTTCAGTTGGCAATAGAGTCAAAGCTGAGGCCACTGAGTTAGATTTGGTCTGGGCTCTTCATCTCATTCTCTAACTATGCTTTTGGGGGATCTCACAGATTCTTTAACTTATAGAATTCAGGGAGAGACAAAGTTGTAAGGGGAGAGGTCTTGGGATCCTCTTCTCACTGAGGCTATGTGGTACTCTGAAGAAAGGACCTCAGTTCATGGCTTCTGCATTATTCTTTTCCATTTTAGGTGAAAGGATCAAGACCTCCAATCTTGTGACTTTCAAAAAGTCAAGAGAATATTTCAACTTTTTAGAATTGTACCAAGTGTAGCATTGATGTCCCAAAAGGCAATAAATGACCTTTTCTGGACTCAGGACAGTGGAAGACGAGACAAGATTTCATCCAACAGTCATGCCTTATCTAGATGTCAACCTTATAGAACCAATGTTATATAGAAATTGAGCAAAAATGTGTGTCCCTAAGGTATTTTTTTTTGCACATGAAGTTGCAAAGCTATTATTTAGCTTTTAAATATATAATCAAGTTAACATGTAATTTTCTTTTTTTTCCCCTCCCACCCTCCACCTTTAGAGGCAATATAAACACACACATATATAAAATCATTCTATCCATACTTCTGTTTAATAATTCTTTCTCTGGATGCATCTTCCCTCATTGGTCCTTTGTAGTTGATTTGGGTAGTAATAATAGTCCTAAGGAACTAATGTCCATACATTTGTTCTTGCTATATCTTTGAAGTCAATATATCTTTGTAAAAATTAATTGATATTAAGGGGTCAAATAGAACTAGGGTGCTAGTCACTGAGGACTAATAGCAAAACAGCAAGTGGGGGCTCAAGTCAATGGTCATAGAGGAGATAGCCACAAAATTCTCAGTTTAACATAGAACTCATAGGGGTTATTGTTGCAAGACTGACTCTAGGAAAGTAGACCAGAGCAGCATCATGACATGAAGAATACAGCAAAACAGGAATTCTTAAATGAACTGATGAAAAGTGAATCAAGCTTTTGGCTATAGTCAAAGGGAAAAAAACTAATCCTTCTATATGAATGACCTTTAAATACTTGAGAACACACATCATGTATAAACTTTCAAAATCATTGTTTCTATATTTGCTCAGTTTAGCTCAATTAAACAAATTATAAATATTAGAGGGGAAGGGATCTTATAAAAATCATTCAAGACCAACATTCTTATTTTACTGATAAAGAAATTGAAGCCCAGGAAAGTGATGGGATCTTGCCCAAGATCACACAGAAAGTTTTTTGTTTATTTATTTCATTTTATTTTTATATATTCTATAACATTATATGGGTCCAACTTGTTAGCATATTAGCTAACAGCTTTAAAACATGCCCCAAAAAGGCATAGAAATTGCCTTTAAGGGCAGCTAGATGGAGCAGTGGATAAAGCACTGGCCCTGGAATCAGAAGGATCTGAGTTCAAATGTGACTTCAGACACTTAATAATAATTACCTAGCTGTGTGACCCTGGGCAAGTCACTCTTAACCCCATTGCCGTAATTTTTTTTAAAAAATTTAAATTGAAAAAATTATGAAATTGCCTTGAGAAAATTTTTTTTTGTCATTACTGAAAGTTAGTTAATTTTTTAAAACTGGAACAACTCTATAGTTGCCATTCATATTTATTGGAGGAGTTATCTACCAGTAGGAGCTGTGTGTGTGTGTGTGTGTGTGTGTGTGTGTGTGTGTGTGTGTGTGTGTGTGTGTGTGTGTTTCCAGACCTGGGAAGGAGTTAAGTCAGGAAGGTATAGGTACTTTTGGAAGGAGAGACTGGTACTGTTTTGGGCAAGAGGAGTACCCAATGCCAGGTACTTTGAAGCAATTGTGAGAGCTGATGGAAAGGAGAGGGAAACTGAAAAGAATGAAAAGGACTGTGTTTTCTTCTTTTTTTTTTAAATCTTCAAGGAGAGGATCACTGGACTCCAGGCTTATTAAAAAAAAAATTATAGATAAAAATCATTCAGAAAATAGATAGTGGTGATAAAGTTGGAGAAGTAAAGATGGAGAGAAAAGAGTAATGAGGGTTGAAGGTAGAGTCAAAGGAAGGTCAGAGATTCTAACCCTCCCACATCATTCATACTGGCATCTTTTTGGGAAAAACCAAATATATTCAGAAGTAATAATTATTTTTGCCACACCTGTTACTTTCCTTACCTACAATGTGCAGAGCACTCCAAAGATCTTCCAATATTAGAAATAATACATCACATTCGCTAAAACACTTTAAAATCCACAGTGCTCTTCATAAAAGTCAATGAAGTAGGTAATTAAGCCCATTTCAAATGTTTGTGTCTGGGTAAATTACTCAATCAAAAAGTATTTAGTAATAACCTACTATGAGCTAAACATTATGCCAGGCTCTAGAGATACATATAAGTCTGAGTAATACTTAGGTTCTGTCAGAAAAAAATAATAGGGCAGAAGGTAAGGTTCCAAGGATCTTGGAGAAAAGTGATAGGGTAGATGACCCTCACTCAAAATGGTAATAATAAGAGTAGGATAGAGGTAGTTAACAAGTAGCTAAGAATAGGCACCCTGTGCCTGTTGGGAACTGGGCAATTGGACAGTGAAGGTTGAAAGTAAAGTATTTGTAGGAAACAGCTAAACAAATTATGGTGCCTGGATATAATGGAATATTGTTGCACCATAAGAGATGCTAAGAGTGAAGAATTCAGAGATGCATAGAGAGACTGGAGGTATATCCCAAAGAGATCAGAGAGAGTAAAAAGACCTTTAGTTTCTAGTTCCTGGTCACTATAAAAAGAAATGCAATAAATAGTTTTTGCACTGATACACCATTGTACCTAATGTGCCTGTTTTCCCATAGTGTCTACAATAGTTGTAAAAAAATATACATAGTGTTTCTTTTTTTTGAGGTAGCAAAGAAGTAGAAAGTGAAGGGAGTGCACTATTAGTTGAAGAATAACTAAATAAATTATGGTATATGACTGTAATTGAATATTATTGTGCCATAAGAAATGATGAAAGATACAGTTTTAGAGCAACTTGTAAATACTACTGCTGAGTTAAGCTAAGCAGAACCAAGAGAAGGATATACACAATGGCTACAACAGCATAAATTAAAAGAACAACTGGAAAGAAACTCAACATAGAATAATCATGACTAAGCTTGTCCCTGAAGAAAAGATGAGAAACTGTATTTGCCTCTTTTGTTTTAAAGGTATTGGGGACCATGGGTGTGAGACATTGAATAATTCTGTCAGATAAAAGATATATTGATGAGTTTTGCTGAACTGCTTGTTAATAATAATAATAATAACTCAATCTATATCTAAGGTTTGTGGGGGGGTTAGATTTTTCAAGGCAATGGGTTTAGTGGCTTGCCCAAGGCCACACAGCTAGGTAATTATTAAGTGTCTGAGATTGGATTTGAACCCAGGTACTCCTGACTCCAAAGTCAGTGCTCTATCCACTGTACCACCCAGCCACCCCATATATCTAAGTTTTAAAAGTTTTTCAATAAACCAAAAATTTTTTCATAACAATTTTTTCAATTTTTCAATAAACTAAAAAAACTATCCTAACCTCCTTCTCTCCAATGAAACAAAAAAAAGCAAAATCCTTATAAAAATATTCATGATGATACAAAACAAATTCCTTCATTGACCATCTCCAAAAATATATATTTATTCTCTCCACCCTGATTCCATCACCTCTCCGCAAGGCAAGTTGTATACTAGAGTTGTGGTTAGCCATTACATGAATCAAAGTTTTAAAACCTTTTAGCTCTTTGCTTACAACTTTGTTGTTGTTATGATTCTCCTGCTTCTGCTCAATTCACATTGCACCAGTTCATACAAATATTTCCAATTTTCGCTAAAGCCATCCTTTTCATCATTTCTTATAAGACTTATTTTGGGTACCAAATATAAAACTTATATATGGGTACCAAAACACAGTTCTACCACCAGTGCATTAGTGTTCCTGTTTTCCCACAAAGCCTACAATAATCATTTTTTTGTCAACTTTTTCAATCTTATGAGTATGTGATTAAAACTCAGAGTTGTTTTAATTTACATTTCTTTTATTATTAGCAGTTTGGAAGATTTTTCATATGACTATAGTTAGGTTGAAATTTGAAAAAAGGCAAGTCTAAATAATTGGAGGAATATTAATTGCTCATTGGTAGACCAAAACAATATAAGAAAAATGACAATGATAACTGAATTAATTAATTTATCTATGTGACATGATAACAATTGAGGATTATACTAAAGAGAAGTAATAATAATAATAGCAATATTCATTTGGAAAAGCAAAGGTCTCAAAAGAAAAGTAGGAAGAAAAACAACAGATATCAAATTTATTACAAAGTAATAATAATAATAATAATAATAATAATAATAATAAATGGTGCTAGTTAAGAAACTGAGAAGTCACATGAGTGGGACAGATTTAGTTTACCAAACCCAAAAGTAAACAGTGGCCTAAATCATGATAAACCCAAAGGGAAAGGGAGAATTGCTATTCAACAAAAACTGTTGGGAAATCTAGAAACAATCTGATAGATATTAAGTCATCTCACTAAATACTAGTTGAGCTTCAAATGGATACATGAATTAGAAATATGGGGTAACAAATATAAACAAATTAGAAGATATTTTCTTCCAGATCTATGGATAGGGGAAACCAAATAAGGGATAAAGAATGTCAAATATACAATTTTTCTTAGATAAAATTAATATTTTAACCCAAAATTAGCACAGATAAACTTAAAAGGCAAGCAGGTAGCCAGGAGTCAAGAAATCTCTACAACAAGCTTCTCTGATACATTTTCTTATCAATATATAAAGAAATGATACAAATTTATGAGTCATTTGAACAAAGTATATGAAAAGCCAGTTTTCTAAGGAAAAAAATCAAAGTTATCTATAATCATAGATAACAATTTTAAAAACTTTATAAAGTGCTTCAAATACTTCTTTTCACAGGTTCCTCACAATAAGGTTGTCAGACAAGTGCTGTTATTATTCCCTTTTGACAGATAAGGATACTGGAGTTCTGAGAGTTACCATAACATAGTATATAAGACAATATTTGCGGAATCACAATATTTACAGGTGAAAGAGACATCCAGTCCAATCCATATCCAAAAGTAATCCACACTTAATATATTTGAAAAATGATCATCTCTACTTAAAGAACTCCAAAGAAGAGTAGCCCACCACTTCTTAAGGCTTAAGGCAGCCTGTTCTACTGTTAGGCTGCTCTCATTGTTAGAAAATTTTTTCCCCTAAAGTCAAACCTCACTTTGCCTCTTAGGACTAATACCAACTACTCTTGACTCCAATGACCTTTCCACTGCACCTTGCTTCCTTTTCAGCAAACTGAAGGTATGTGAGGTACTGAGATGGTAGATACTAGATGAGCAAGTTGTGCTAATTGCAATGAGAAGTGGCTGCAAAAGTACTAGCAATCACCAAAAGGAACCTATAAATAACCCTAAAGATATTTCTATACCCGGTTCCAAAGACTAGAGTCAATTGAAGAAATTACTTTTGTGAAGCATGTAGCACCCATCACACACACACACATTTGCTTAAATTATGACTGGGAAGTTCCTCTAATAACAAAGTTGTTCATTTATAGCTTTTCAAATGAGATCAAATTATGTAATATTTAAGTGAAACATTTCACAAACCCTAAAATGTTATCTAGAGTTTGCTATTGTTGATGTTGCTATTTAAATAGCCTTTTGAGTGAAGCATAGGTAACTAAGTGGCACAGTAGATAAAGAATTGGACTTGGAATCAAAAAGATTCATCTTCATGAGTTCAACTCCATTCTCAGAGAAACTGGATGACACTGGGTAAGTCATTTAACCACTTTCTGCCTCAATTTTCTCATTTGAAAAATGAATTGGAGAAGGAAATGGCACACCTTCTGCCAAGAAAACCCCAAATGGAGTCACAAAAAGTCAGACATGACTGAAAAAAAATAACCAAACAACAATGACAAATTTGCCTGAAACAGACAATTATTTTCTGTGTAGATGCAGGCAGGAGTTCAGCTCTCTTTGAAAAGCATTCCAGAAAGGTTTACAAGTTAGCCCTGCTTCAGAAAAGTCCTTTTTCTTCCTACACAGTCCTATACTCTCTTCAAAGCACCCAATTAAAAAAAATTGCTTCTATAAAACTCAGAGCAGACTATTATTCAGAAGAATAACTTCTGTGTAATTAGAAACACAGTAAGTGTTCAAGGTAGGATTTTGCTCATTTATGTCTTTATATTAAAAAGATTAAACTAGAACACAGCACTTGTCTGCATTTTTTAAACAACTTCTCAATCTTGATGAGGATGCTATAAGACTTAGTCATCCTGAGGTAAATTATTATTGCATTTTAAAATTATGATTTATCTTTAAATATACCATACCAATGTACTACAGCTACTTTGGGGAACATAGATTTCCATAGAAGACGCAAATCTAACTTTTGCTTAACTTGACCATACCCAGAGATGAGATAAGTAAAGATGATGATCCTAGATTTCAAGCTGAAGGGAACCTTAAAGGCCATCTATTACACACCCTTCATTTTGCAGATGAAAAAACTGAAAACTAGAAGGAGAACAAAGATTCTTCAGAATTATATTTACTCAAGGACAGGATGTAAGTATATCTCCAAAAGAACAGGGTACATTTTTAATTTGATAAATGCAGGGGGGCTCCAAGTATGTCGAACTGTGGTTGGGATGATCTTAAGCCCACAGTAAGAAGGACAAAAAGTTAGCTAGGGAGCAAAGAGAGCTCAGTGTTTTATAGGGAGAGATAGGATTGTCCTCCCTTATGGCTAATTGATTTACCCTCTTTATCATTCATAGCAAGTAGGTTCCATTAGCTAGACAGTTAAAAGTTTCCATTAAGGAAAATTCCAGAGATGGACCTTCCAGAAAAGGAGAAAGAAAAGGAAATACAGGAAGGACACTGAATAAAATTACTATTAGAACCCTGCCCCCAACAAACCCTTACAATTTTCAGACTACCACAATACTTTATCTAGAATGTTAACATATTAATAGATTATACTGTAAGTGATTGAAATGAACATTTAGTTCAGGAGGTCTAAGAAGCCTTAGTTTATCTCTTTTGTTTTACAGATAAGAAAACTGAGGCTGAAGAGTTGTCCAACATCATACAGCTAAAAAGTATCTGGGACAAGATATGATTATAGGTCTTCCTGACTCATGAGAAACCTGGAGTTTATTTCATTGTGTTATTAGGCCTACAGCTTTTGTTTTCTATAGGAGTAATACCAAATTCCAAAAACCACTAATCAGTTCACAAAGCTACCTGTGGCCACATATTGACTTAGTTTTAAAATATAATACTATCTACTTTGTAGCATTTTTATTTATTTTGTTAAATATTTTCCAATTATATTTTAATGTGGTTCTTGTAGCACTCCAGTAGTTTCACCTTGGCATATGTGTCTAGCCTCAGAGATGTTCTACAGGACATTTTAAATAATTTGTATCCAGGCCTCACTTTCCTCATAGAAGGTATCATAGCAGACTCTACCAAGGGACTGACACCTTTTAAGACCTAGTCATTTACAGAACTTACCCAGAATTGGGGAGGAACGTGGATGTGAGCATTGCAAAGGCTTTTATATCAGACTCTATTCACCAAAAAGACAATGGAGAAGAAGACTGTGGGAAGGTGAGATAAGACAGGAAATTATTTGGCTTTCCCAAATTCTCCTTCAAATAACAATGTCTCAAATTGAATTTTAACATGCAGATATAATAAAAAGTTGGAGTAAAGCAGTTATCCTACTTGAACCAGCTTAGAATGACATTTGGGAAGACCTGTCCTACAGAGGTGGTGGCCTGAAAAGGAGTAAAATACTGCAATTTCATTAATAAACAGCAAGCCTTAGGCTTGACTCTGGCAACAGCAGCTGAGCTTCAAGAACTTTCATCCCATAAGGAGGAGGGCGAAATCAAGGAAATCAGAGGAAGGCTACAGGGGTCCTAGGAAAGCACTGAATTTGTGATCCAGGCAGGTGAACGGCCCCAAACTGGGGCTACAGAGGGAAGTGGGGACTGCTCATAGCTCCAGAACAGAGAGCACTGGGTTATGGTTACTTGCAGGATAGTGGAGTCCCTGGTTTTTGTTTCAGAGCAAGAGGAGTAAATAGACATTTTGGCAGAAAAACAAAGGCCAGTGGTACATTTTCAGGAACATGGGGAGCAAAAGTATTTGTAGTAGCAATGGTACTGAGGACCCTAGTTGTGACTCAGAGTTCACGAATCGAGGCATGAGTCAGAGGAGCTATACCACACAGTACATTGGAAAAACTAAAAAGTCAAAGAACCAGAAACAGCTCTGAAACAATAGCATGAAAAATATTAAACTCCACCCCCAGGAGAAGAACCTGACCCTAACATAAAATTTACAGCCAAAAAAACTGGTCATTAAAAATAAGTTAAAAAAACAGAGAAAGAATCTGAACATAGATATTTACTATTGTGATAGAGAAACTCAGAAGAAAACAATAAAGTTAAAAAACTACTTACATTAATAATAGCATTAAGAAGAAAAAGGAACTGAAAGAATCAGAATGGGCAATGAAGAAATACAGCTATCACTTTCTGCAAATGATATAATAGTACAACTGGAAAATCCTAGAGAAAAAAAGTTAGTTTAAACAATTATTAGCTTAAATTATAGGTATAAAATTAAATTATAAGGGGTGGCTAGGTGGCGTAGTGGATAAAGCACCAGCCTTGGAGTCAGGAGTACCTGGGTTCAAATCCAGTTTCAGACACTTAATAATTACCTAGCTGTGTGGCCTTGGGCAAGCCACTTAACCCCATTTGCCCTGCAAAAACCTAAAAGAAATTAAATTATAAGTATAAAACAAACCCACATTAAATCAATCAACATTTCTATATATCACCCAAAAAGCCCTGCAAGAAGAGATAGTGAAAATTATTTCATTTAAAATAACAATAGACAATATGAAATACTTGGAAAAATATCTGCCAAGACAAATGAGGAACTATACAAACATAATTATGAAACATTTTATACGTATAAAGTCAGATTTAAATAATAGGAGAGATATTAATTGTTCATGGGTAGACTGAGACAATATAATAAAAATTATCATTCTACCTAAACTAATTTACTTATTCAGTGCCATCCCAGTTAAACTAACAAAAAGTTATTTTATCAACAAGAAAAAATAATAACAAAATTTATTTGGAAGAACAAAAAGTCAAGAATAATGAAGTGATTACTAAAAAAAAAAATGTTAAAGAGCAAAGTCTAAAGGTACCAAATCTTAAACTGTATTATAAGATAGCAATTATCAAAACCATCTGGTATTGACTAAGAAATTGAAAAATAGATCAGAGGACTAGACAACACACAGAAGCAAATTATTATAGCAAACTTGTGTTTGATAAATGTTAAAAAAATCTAAATTTTAGGGATAGGAATTGCCTATTTGGTAAAAATTGTTGGGAAAGATAAAACAATCTGGCAGAAATTATTTATAGTTCGATGTTTTACACTATTTACCAAGATAAGGTCAAAATAGATAAATGACCTAGAAATAAAGAAAGATATCATAAGTAAATTAGAAGAGTATGGAATATATTACCTATCAAATTTATGGATAAGAGAAGAATATAAGACTGAACAAGAAATAGAGAAAATTGTGGGATGTAAAGTGAATAATTTTGAATATATTAAATTAAAAAGGTTTAGTACATATAAACCAATATAGCTAAGATTAGAAGGAAAGCAGAAAATTATGGAATAGAGGGATTTTAGAGAAATTTTCTCAGATAAAAGTCTCATATCTGAGTCAAATTTGTGAGAATATGAGTCATTCTTCAATGAATAAATGATCAAAGGATATGGACAGGCAGTTTTTGGAAGAAAAAATCACTTATATTTAATCATGAAAAATGCTCTACTGATTAAAAGTACTGATTAAAGAAATACAAATTAAAACAATTGTAAGATGCCACCTCACATAGATTTTTTCCTGCTTTTCATTTTTTTATTAAAGATTTTATTTATTTTGAGTTCTACAATTTCCCCCCTAATCTTACTTCCCTCCCCCCACCTCCCACAGAAGGCAATTTGTCAGTCTTTACATGTTTCCATGATATATATATATATATATATATATATTGATATATATATATAGATATATATTGATATATATTGATATAAATTAAGTGTGATGAGAGAGAAATCATATCCTTAAAGAAGAAACATAAAGTATAAGAGATAGCAAGATCAGACAATAAGATATCAGGGTTTTTTTTTCTAAATTTAAGGTAATAGTCCTTGGTCTTTGTTCAAACTCAATTCTTTCTCTGGATACAGATGATATTCACCGCTGCAGACAGCCCCAAATTGCTCCTGATTGTTGCACTGATGGAATGAGAGAGTGCATCAAGATTGATCATCACTCCCATGTTGCTGTTAGGATGTACAGTGTTTTTCTGGTTCTGCTCATCTCACTCAGCATCAGTTCATGCAAATCCCTCCAGGCTTCCTTGAATTCCCATCCCTCCTGGTTTCTAATAGAACAATAGTGTTCCATGACATACATATACCACAGTTTGCTAAGCCATTCCTCAATTGAAGGACATTTACTTGATTTCCACTTCTTTGTCACCACAAACAGGGCTGCTGTGAATATTTTTGTACAAGTGATGTTTTTACCCTTTTTTCATCATGTCTTCAGGGTATAGACCCAGTAGTGGTATTGCTGGATCAAAGAGTATGCATATTTTTGTTGCCCTTTGGGCATAGTACCCAATTTCTCTCCAGAAAGGTTGGATGAGTTCACAGCTCCACCAACAATGTAATTTTTTCCCCCACAACCCTTCCAACAATGATCATTATCCTTTCTGATCATATTGGCCAACACCTCACATAGATTGACTGCTATGATAGAAATGGAAAAATGACAAATGCTAGAGGGGATAATGAGGGGGAAAATTAGAACACAAATGCATTAGTAGTGAAATTGTGAGATGATCCAACAATTTTGGAAAGCACTTTACTATTGTGATAGTTCACTATGTGATTATTCCACTATGTAGAATCATGTTCAGAGTTATAAAACTGTGTATGCCCTGTGACTCAGCAATACTACTATTAGATATTTTCTCCAAGGTGTTAGGTTAAAAAAGGAAAAGAACCTACATATTTATAACATCTCTGTGGTGTCAAAGAACTGGAAATTGAAGGGGTGCCTTTCAATTGGGAAATAGCTAACTAAATTGTGGTATATGATTGTGAGGGAATATTAAACATGCTATAAGAAATGACAAGCTTGTTGATTTTAGAAAAGCATGGAAAGACTTGCATGAAATAGTGAAAAGTGAAATAAGTAGAACCAAGAGAATGCTGTATGCATATATATGTATATATATATATATATATATATATATATATATATATGGTAATCTTGCTGAGGATATTAAAAGGCCATAGAAAGATTTTCTGGAAGCAATATTTCCCAATTAGACAATCTTTACCATCAGAAAATTAGGCCAATGGTAAAAAAAAATACTAGATCTCATTGTTCTTATTGTGTCTTAACTATAGAAAAAAAAGATTTGATATAGTAGATAAAAACATTACCTTAAAGATTCCTCTTCAACAAAGTGTCACCCCTTCATATATCAAAATTATACAAGATTTCTTGAAAGATAGTACCACAGAGATAACCTTGTTCTGATAATGCTCAGGACATTACTATCAAGCAAGAGATAAGAAAGGAAGATATATGCTCACTAAAGCTGTTCACCACCAACACAGAAAAGATCCAGTTCAAGTCAAGAAAGAATTCACATGGATGATGAGGGCTTCCTGACTCTCCTATTTCCAAATGATATTGTGCTGATTAGATCAATCCTTGGAACACTGAAGAGCCTCCTAAATGAGATCTATAATCACTCTTCAGAATTTAGTCTAACTATCCATGGAAGAAAAATGAAGTGGATTAAAAATGAAAGAAAGATTGGAAAAGCATTTATTAAGGATTTGTTATGTGATGAAGACTGAGTATACAAATATAAAACTGAAAATTGTTTCTGTCCTTGTTTAGAAAACGTACATTGTACAGTGGTGACCAAGAAGGAGCACTTTGATACTGAACAGTATAGGGAAGGTGAGGCATCAGTCCTGAGTGAAGAAGAACTGAGTTCAAATCCAGCCTCAGACACTTACCAACTGAGGGTTCCTGGGCAACTCACTTAATCATTGTCTGCCTCAGTTTCCACATCAGTAAAATTAGGATAATAAAAGCACCTAGCTCACTGAGTTGTACTGAAGATCAAATGAATTAATAATTTTTAAAGCTCCTGGCAAAGTACAAAGTATCTGTTACTTATTGGTGTCTAATAATTTCTTATTCTTTCCCATCTCATACATGTCTATATATGTATATATATATATATATATATACATATACATGTGGGGGGGACACAGATTAGACAAGAGGAAGAGAGGAGGAAATTGCCTTTGGAAAACTGTCAGATTCTTTTAATGACCCCAATCTTCTCTCTTATAACAAAATCTACTGTTTTAATAACAATATACTAATATTGATGTTGCATGAGTTATAGGACTTTGATCTCAGAAGAACTGTAATAGAGGATTACTCAAATGGAGTAATGCAGACACAACTGGTGGGCATGAGTAAGATAAAGTATCTTACGACCAAGGAATTGTATAGATGAAGTAGGGTAAAGCTTACCATCAAAGCAATGAATGAGCAAAGAAGAAAGCGCCTGGCCCCATGTGAGAGTTAAAGATAGCCCATATAGCCCATTGTTTCATATCAAAGTATTGCAGGGCTGCTCAGTGATAGAACAAATAGCCCAGGCTTAGGTGACCCTCAATCTGAAAACGCTCCACAGAACTCTGCTGTGATAATACAATTACGTCATCCATGACCTCACTTGTGTGATAGCCTTGTACCCAAACTTCTTGACCTACATAAAACATAAGATCTCCAGGCTGACATCTCATTCTCTTAAAGTAAAAACAAAACAAGTTCTCTTAAAGTTAACCTTAGAACTGAATATCTTTTTCACACAAATTTCTTTCACATCTCATTTCATAAGCTTATTTTCCTCTTATTCCAAATGCACACTTCTCTTTTCAAAAAGAAAATAAAATTCTCTATGAACTAGGAAATTTCTCTATTAGGAATTTCTCTATGAAAGAGGAAAATCAAGAAGATCTCCTTACATGGAAGATTGGGTGCAGTGAGTAGAGAGCATCGACCCCAAAGTCAGGGGGACCTGAGTTCAAATCAGTTTCAGATACTTACTAGCTATGTGACCTTGGGCAAGTCATTTAACCCTGATTGCCTCTCATCCATGGCCATCTCTAGTTGTCATGTTTCATATCTGGGCACTGTACCCAGATGGCTCCTGAAGAGAAAGAGAAACTGTGACTTAGCACAGCCCCACCTCACTCAAATCCAGTTCATGTGTTTGTCATGGCTTCACCTCCCTGATGTCACGGTCCTCTTTGAGAAGGAAGGACCAACATTGTCATCACAGGCCATTAAAAAAAGAGTTGCACTGGATGGCAGCCATGGATGATTCATGAACTTCATGACTGCAAGTATAAGTGACATCTGAGAGACCACAGATCCATTCTTAGAACTAGTTGAATACATTTTTTGTTATTTGAAAAGGAGGTTTTCACCCCTTCAAGTAATATTTTGTAGAAATCCAGAGTTTCTAAATCCAAAACAGTTAAGAAATCCTAGACTAATTAAGGGATAATATTTAACTATTCAATATGAAATATAGTTCTTTATACTGGAAGGAATAATCGACTTAGTTGCCAAGGGAATATTCTCCTAATTAGAAAAGAAACTATGAGCAACCCTGTAGCCATCTGATTATATTCAAATAAAAGATTGGATATCTGGCAAATGTATTCTTTTGGCTGTACATGCAAACAAAACCAATGGAATAAAAAGATCTTGTTACAAAAAAAAGAGATACTGAGAAAAAATGAGAGAAGACCACACTCAAAGAAAAATAAGGTCCTCAAGAGTAATTAATACTTGCCTTTGATAGTGATCAGCAAGCTAGTTAACCATTTCTTTTGATTCCTGAAAGCAATGGGAGCAGTCAGTTTAGTTTCAGAACTATAAATCTTGCCAAGATCCTAAGTAGAAATTTTGGATGGATGAAGGAACAAAAGCAGCTATTGATAACAAATGGAGCAAAGTAGTTAACTGGAACCTAGGTATTTAAATTTCTTTAAATCTTTTTCTATATTGTGTACTAAAAACTTACAGTTTATTCAAAGTAATAAGTTCGGTGACCTAAAGTTAAGTAATCTAAAGAAAAAATAAAATCAACTGAGTTTTTTTGCCCATCTGAACTCTTTTAATTATCCTTCCTTACAGAAAACCTAATGGGTCTAAAACCAAACCAAAAGCAAATAACATTCAATTTGATAACAAATATCCAAATTTCAGACCTAATGCCTTGGAGAATATAGTCAATCTCCATTAGGTTCTACTTACAGATTCATCTCTTTAGTGACAGTATTTATTGTTGTTGCTCAGACATTTTTAGCCATCTGACTCATCATGACCCCATATGAGATCTTCTTGGCAAAAATACTAGAGAGGGTTGCTATTTCCTTCTCCAGTTCATTTTATGGATTAAAAAACTGAGGCAGATAGGGTTGAATGACTTTTTCAGATCAAACAGGTAGTATCTGTGACCAGGTTTGAACTCAGGAAGATGGGTCTTCCTGACATCCAGACCCAGCACTCTATCCACCTTGCCACTAAGCTACCCCAGTTAGTGATAAAATACCTTTTATTAACTTTTATCCCCATAATAGAATATATGGTTGTTTGTTCCTGTCATGGAGTAGATATAGAAAGCAGTTGGCCACTGTCCTACCTACGTTCCCTTCCTCATAAAAATACCTTTATCTTTACAAAATAACTTTCTACTCTTTTCATCTTCAGAATCCCAGCTTTCAACCTTTCCTCATAGGTATTTTTCAATCCATTGTCACTAAGACTAACAACAAACATTAGGGAGCTAAGTGCCTAACAAAGAGCATCAAAAAAGAAAGAAAAAAGACAGCTTTTGCCTTCCAGTACCCAAAAAAATGGGTTTAGAATTTGGTAAGGTCGTTAGCATTGAAAGTAATGGCAGACTTGCCTACTAGTGACTGCATCCTCTATCCCTGTTTTTATAGACAATAAAACTTCATTTTCACCTCATTTCTACCTTTTGACCTGATAGTGAGAGGTTTTGAAAAAGCATGTTTTCTAACATTTTCTTCAAACTCTGGATTTGTAGTTGGTCAGATATTTTCATTGGAATTCAAATTCCTCTAAAACTTGGTCTTTGTTGAGCTTAGTATAATAATGCCTGTGTCAGCATGCTCCCAATAAATAATGCTGCTTCATCCTTTTCTAGGCCAACCTTTTAAATAACTAATATGGATGATTACAAGGATTCCCTCAGCAATTTATAATAATAGGGCAATTTGATTTCTTATTAATTGATTTTTGGTTTTCTGACCCTTTTTGGCCAAAAGTAAAAAGGATGCACACAAATTTTCTTTCCTGCAATGTTAATTTACAAAGTGCTAATTCAACCCTAAAGCTTCAGAAGTAGGAAGAGAATGAAGGGAATAGCTTCTGGAGAAGTATTCAATGCTGATAACTTTGTATGTGGGATCTAAATTTGATTAGGGTATTTTTCACAGTAGAGCCCATTTGGGAAAGTAAGAATGTTTAAGAACTAGAATATTCACACAATTATAGATTGTGAATTTGATTTATACACGAATTTAATTTATATACATTGTGTATATATGAATTTAATTTATTAAGTT